>NC_143016.1:54199768-54357268 GCF_055824585.1 Amblyomma mixtum | reverse complement strand
CGCGCATTAAACGCTCGCCATTGCTGCACCACGAGCCTAGTTGTGACGACGACTGCAGAGGTTGCACTGTTCGTCATCTTCGTCCCGAGGGAGCCGGGTTGGGGGGTACTCTTCATACTCTAAGCAACGGAAGCATCCGAGGTGAGCACGCGCGGCTGATCATTTCGCAGGGTGTGCTTGCGTGTGAGGAGCCATTGCCACTGCATGCCGACGACGGCAGCCCCGGCTGTGCGTGTGTATGTATATGCGCATGGCGTCTTGCACCGAACGCGCCGGCATCGCCACCACACCCGTGCGAGGGCCTCGCCTACCAGGCAGGCGTGCCTCGCGAGACGCGCTACCAAGGGTGCGCACACACAGAAGTCTTTGTATGTAGTGCACTCAACACGCTATTACGGCGTCTCTCTTTTCCGCCGCGCTGCCACGGTGCGCGCAAGGGCAGAGCAGTTTGTTGCCCTCTGTCGCTCCCGATTTAACGCTCTCCTGAGCCTCGACTCTCCATCTTTTGTTTCTCGCTCCTTTTACTTTCTGATTCCTTTCTCTCTTTTTTTGCATATTTTTATGCTGGCTGTTTGCGCTTTTCATGCAGCCGTTCACCCGAGCGCGTGGCAACCGCGAATTACGGGCGCGGCACCCGAAAGAAATGTCTCGTCTTTCTAGACATATCACAGAGTGGCGCGTGATTCATCTATTTGAGATCGTCGTGTAGCCGACGCCAGTGATATGGCCGCTCTTTCTGTCATTCTGTCACAAGTTCATTCGAATCAGAAGTACCAGCTGAGAGATATGTGCACTGAAGGAAAAGAACAAACAGATGCTAATTAAGCAAGCAGCAGCTATCTCAACAGTGTCGATGCCATGCCGAGAACCGAATGTCTCTTCAAGTGTAGCTAAATTAAATCAGACTCTAGGATGAAACGTCATGAATAAGATATTGGCCCCGCGAGCGTTGTAAACGCCGTGTACATCACACGTCACACGCTGCATAGCGTATCACATGTACAGGTTCTACAAGCGAATAAAATATAGAATGGGCTATTTTAGGTTGCTAAACACTTCGATGGAGGTAGACAATGTACGTGCGCCGTTCTGACTCGAACGTGGACGTGGTTAAACAAGTTACAAGCGTTTCGAGCATTTTTTTTGTGTGTGTGTATGTGTGTGTCGACAACCAGTGACTGCAAACCATGGAGTTGTGCGCCTGTGATAAAGAGTGAGAAAACGCGCCTGCAGTATGCAGTTTATTCTCCTTAAGATTTCTTAACTAGATGTCCATGCTCATGCTATACACATTCATCATATACACAGCCCTCCAATAATAGAATAGCAGGTATAAAAACATGAAAGGTGAGATGTGCGTCTGTTTCGCGGTGAATGGACCGCCCATGCCTCTCCTTCGCCTTATTGGTTGTTCGCGTCTATGCGAAAAGGTGAATGGCTCGCGCTCGACAGTGCAAAAACAAACTAAAAATGAGAGAGGAGCGAAATTATATTACATGGTATCCGCATGGGCTTAATGGCAACTGCTCGAGGGGATGGACCTCGTAAGGTGCGCGTTCGCGTCCCATGAATGTCAAACGGTTTTATGCGACCGTTCGCGATTTTTATGGCATGCCGACAAGCGACCACCGACAGTTTCCGCAAGGGTTATCGAGCTGCACTAGCACCGGTAACATAGATAGGGAGGAAAAAACGAAGACAAAAAGGGTTCGCGCACAAAATCTCTTAATTCTTTAATTTTACTTATACCATCTTCACTTCTTTTTTTGTTGGTTTACTTCGATGAGAGCTAAAAGCTTCGGCGAACGCGCCCTTTAGAACTTTACGATTTCCGCTCCACGCGGGAGTGTTTCAACCTGGCATCTCTCGCCTCAACCATGTATCCACTCTCGCCCACTCTTGTGCTATAGTTAGAAATATTTCGAACTTCCTTCACGCCACCCTGCGGGTACCTATTTTATCGGCGTGTGGCCGCTCCACCACCCTGCCTGCACGGCCATGCAGAACCGGCGCACCAGCAGCGAAGTGCCTATGGCGCGCGTATAAATTACCCCCTCCCTACCCCATTCCGCAGCCAGGCGCTTGATGAATGCAGCACTCAACAGTCTTCAGTGTTGCGGCGGCCCAATAGCTCACCTACTACATCAACCAGCGATAAGCCTATCGGCTTATAATAAATATGCCGCCGCGTACTGCGCACAAGCAAGCGCGATCGCGACCAACATCGCCCTCCGCAGATTACACCAGAGGCGCAGCCGAAGTGCGCGCAAGCCAATGAAGAGCTCTGCTGCAGCGACTACCAACTCCCTCTCCGCTCCGCGTCTCCTCTTAATAAGCCATCCGAATGCAGAATGTGTGCGTGGTCGAGTAATTCGACCGACGACTCGCCACATCGTGTCATCCATTTCCAGCCGCGTACGCCCAGGTTCCCGTATAAACTGCAATCGGCGGCGAAGCGCTGTTCCTACAAAGAGATCAGGAGAGAAAGAGGGATATACAAACACAGAAGCAAATGTCGACTATCCGCTTCGTCTGAATGGCGCTGCGAACACGATAACGACAACGATTGCGGGTCATCCGTATGGCCGGTGCGCAGGGGTGACCCGTAAGGAGAGCGGGCGGCTTCCAAAGGAGAAAGGGCGATATTTATGGCGAATCGCTCGCTCCGGACGCGAGCGGCGACCAGCTCAAGGACATATTACCGGCTGCGCGCGGCGCCATTATAAGTCGACTTGTGGATTAATTCCACAGGAGGCCTCTAGTTTATGGTCGGCCGATGACGTGCATCCTTCCCCCGTTTGCTGTTCACTTACCTCGTCGTTCTGCTTGCGCTGAGCTCGCCCTATGAATGCAATGGGTTGAAAATTATCGAGTATAAGACGGCCCGTTCTCTCCACTTTTCCTCTTTACCTACGCTACAGTTCTGACCACTGAAGGATGCGCCACTTTCGACGCGTTATGAGTCTAATGTACACTCGGCTTTTGCGAACGTTGAGCTCTATTCACGAGGCCATGGTCAGTCTCCAGAATACAGTTTTGACGCATTCTGAAAACTGGAGGTTACCACGGCCGGAGTTAACCGACTGCCCTATACTGTTTGGATCAAGTGTGTTAACTGATGCGTTGTAGCTGCTGTTTACCCGATATATATTGTCTGCGGATTTAAATGCCACATTAACTCCAGCTTCGGCAGGGAGTAAACCAAAGTGCGCGCTCTCTCTCTCTCTCTCCCGACCGACAAACGGGCAAATGGAGTTCGAGGATGGTTCTATAGTCCTTCCATTTCTATAATGCGCAAAAAGCTCCGTATATTGTGGTCTGAATTTCTCTGAGACTTTTTCCTCACTTGCCCAATCCCGAACTCAGTGCAAATAACGATATCTCATTTTAAACGGAAGAAGGAAAGAAATGTACTTCAGGAAACGCTGTCAGTAAGTAATGTTCAACAAGGCATGTGCTTGCGCATACAGGTGTATAAGCGCCTCCCAGTTGCACTTTCGGCGAGACAATTGTGCTGTATCACGAATTTATGTCTTTTCGCCGGTGCGTCCATCGGGAGTCTCATTCACAATTTGTTTCCGAGCGGCGACTTCACACGAAAAAGGCCGCCACTGTCTGGAAGACGTTGAAGTAACGGGCGTTAGCGGGACCGTGACGTCATCATTGGTACGCGGCAGGCGGTTGTTTCTACAATGCTACTGTAGATGGCGCTACAAGTATCAATGCGAGATGTGCTGTTTTCTAGTTGCTGCCACAGATGGCGCTGTGATCTCAGGGTGGTTAGAGTTACTGTATATGCTACCAAAGAGCATATACAGGAACTCTAAGGGTGGTAGCAGACCCCACGAAATCTCGAGACGTGATGAGTAAGAGGTAACGCTCTTAAAAAAGAGGGAATCACCTTATTTAAGAGCACGAATCAGGAGCTCACTAGACTGGTTGACCAAGGCCAGCTGGCCTTCCAGCTGCATCGACGACAGCAAGTTCATTCGAGCGGGTGAGAAGAAAGCTTTGCACAAACGATACGTTCTTGGCTCAAACAAAAAACACTTCCGCTGAATGCTCGTATTTCGTCATGATTTTTTTTTCTGTTTTTACAATACGGGGGCGGGGTGGGGAGCAGTTTTTTCCTCTTGAAGGTGGAGTACTGCTGCAAGAAATGAGTAGTGTCCCTAGATTCATTTTTGCTAACCAGGGGCGCGGCAATGTTTTAAAAACCAGTCAAATAACGTAGAAATAAATGTCTGCTTCCTCTTAAGAAACTGCTGGAATTTAATTACTCCTTATAGAACACTTTGCAGGGAAGTTTTCTGCTGTGGAAGGATGTTGTAATAGGCATTTGAGAACGCGTACTACGTAATATAGAACTGGTAAGAATTGTGCATGTGTATGTGTGAGGTGGGAGGGTGACTTTACAGGAAAGCTTTCTTTTTGCGTAAGGGTGTCGTAACCGCACTTTTTACGAAATATATGAAATGCAGAACTGGCAACGGTTGCGTATCTGTGCGCAGGGGGGTTTGCAGCGAAGCTTTCTGCTGTGTAAGGGTGTCGTAAGAGGCTGTTTGGGGGACATGTATATAATATCGAAGTGGCAAGAATGGCGCATGTGCTTGTGTGCGTGCGTGCGTGCGCGCGGGGGCGGGGATTGTGTGAGGAGGCCGAGTGGCATCCTCGAAGCGAAGCAAAACGGAGTGCAATACTTTTTCAGCCTTATCTTTTAATGCGAAGGCTCCTCGAACGGGCATTCCGCATGAGCTGCATCTTTCTTTCAGTAATCATATTCACATGTCAGCTGACGCTGATTTTCAGCACTGCGAGCTGCGTAATTGTCATTGAATTTTCCGCTAATTGTGAAAGAAAATGAATAGGCACTAATTCAGGCATTCGTTAATACGGCAGAAAGCGCAAGAAAAGAAAAATCGGGCTTGGTCTGCATTCGTGGTCGTGTTGCGTTTTCCTTCTATACCCGTCCCTGTTTTTCCGGTACAAGTGTTCTCTGAAAGAGGCAAGGAGAGGAAGAGGGGAGGAAGAGATGGAGAGAAGGGGGGAGGAGGAGGGGGAGAGGGAAGATAGAAGCGTAAATGAAAGAGGATGAGGATCACGCAGCATGCGCAATATAACGAGCTTAAAGACAGCTAAATTTAAAAAAATAAAGGGGGGATGAGAAGTATGAGCTCCGGCCACGTAGCAACAATTAGTCAGCGAGAAATGCTGTCGGCAAACCGAGGTGACGAAACTTGCTCGTCGGCAATGCGAAAGGGTTGCCGTTGTAGCAACTGCTCCGCTGCCTCCCCGCAGCTGTCGCACGTTGGTCATGAAAAGCTGTAAGCCGGCGCTTGCCTGCAGAATCATTTCGTCGCATCGAATGGCTGCCGCCATCTTAGCGCTAGGTTTTTCGTTTCGAAACAACTATACAGCAGAGCCGACACTGCGTGCTGAGGCAGAATACAGGATCCTTGGCAGCACGTGTGTCGATACGGGAACCTTGACTCAATATTCAAGAACGAGCAGTTTGGTTAATCTCATCTGACATTTACAAAACTTTATACGTCGCCTCTCTTTAAATGTTCAGAAGTACTTCTTCTTCATCTATTCAGTGCATTTAAAAAAGGTGTTCGTGGATGTACCGTTCGATTAGCAGCAACTTTCCAGTACCCTGATCTCGCTTTACGTCGTCACAGCACAGCCTAGATCACGCGGCGTATCAGGAGGCAACTATGTCGTCCCACTTAAAAATGTTCACGGTAATAGCACACATGTCGCAACTGTAACTTGGAACTACGTGCCACCTGAAATATACACGAATACTAAACTCGCTGCCTTAATGAAGTGATGTTATCACAAGCGATTGTAACTTTTTTGCTGGTGCTATGCAAAATGTGTTTTTCTATCTGTACTGTCTTTTAATTATGTTTTCTGGGCAGTATGTGCATGAAAATACAACTAGCCTGCGAGGTGGGTATTCCGGGCTTTGTAAAAATTTTGTTGTAATCATTTTGACTGTGGTTCAATAAATGAATGCCGTATATGACTGCGTTTTCGAAGTCGCTCATCACCCAGCTGGCCCGGGCACTTTGTTCGAAGTTACTTCCGTAAGCTGAGCTCGCGTGCTATTCCGTCGCCTGTTTTAACTTCTTCAGCTGCGAGCACCTTATTATGCCGGCTGAAGCATTAAAGTTCCTCGAGACGGGGTGACTAGGTCTACCTTGATTTGGGCCAAAAGATGGCGTGTCAGCGCTGATGTTGGGTAGTTGACATTAAGCACAGATCATAAGCCGATCAGCACGCGCATACTCGACGGCAAACTCGGGCCACTGGCATAGCACGCCGCCCATGCCCTCGACAAGCTGTAGCACCCTAAGCCTTCGCACGCTTTGGTTTCGCCGTACCTACGGCAAAGCTAAACCCGCATGAGAAGTTTCGAATTTAAACCAGGATGTGGGGAGGGCTTTTGGCAGCCATTTTTTGTTTGTTTATTTGTGTGTTTTTGTTTCGGCAAGTGACGCTGATGGCGCTCGCCAAAAGCGCACACCGCCCAACGGGAAATGAAAAACAGCACTTCGAGTTACGTCCGAGGTGCTGCCGTGGAGAAAGGGAAAACAGGCAGCGGTTTACTGCACTAGCCACCTTGCACTAGAGGCATCAGACTAAATAGAAAAAAAAAATTATGGCTGAGGCTTAGCTAAGGTTAAGCCTTGTCAGATGCGAAGCATATTGGTGGCTAGGCTTAGTAATACATGACTTTCCTTGGTTGCATACTTGGTCATTTTAATACAACCACTAGAAGCCTTCGTCGTGGGGGAAGACAACGGCATGGCTACAGCGGAACGCCGACTAACCCCGAGACGCGCGTTGGGTGAGCGCCTGGATTGCCACGGAAGCCGCGTCTGCCTGCCCGGTGGAGCGAGCGTTTCACCTACACCGAGTGTGAACGCGCGTTCGAAATGCGCGGGAATGCCGCTCGAGGACATTCCGGCGTCTGTGCGATGGCATCGTCACGACGACGTCACGGTGTCACGTGACGTGACGTCTAGGGGTCCCACGCCGACGGCGTGAGTGGTAGCTCTAGCAATATGCTTCGCATAAAAAAAAAAAATTAGAATTTGCAAAGGAAACCTGCAGTTAAACTAGTCGTTCTGACCTAAACCGTTATAACAATAGCGACCGGCGGTATAAGCCCTGCGCAGAACAAGCAGCAGTTTTTCAACGCGGCCTGCTATCGTCTACCAGGCACAGCGGCCGCACCAGCCAGAACATCGAACGCTATGAATCAGGCGCACTTCTGGTTCCTTACAATGCTGTCTCGTTTTTCCTGTCGACCCTATAAGCGGCTGTCATCGGCAACTTTAAGTCGTATTCATTCGAACAATCGTTGCACCTCGGCACTGTTCATTGCTCATTCATGGTTCTGTTTGTTCTAACTACTACACCTATCGCAACGTTGTCCATGTAAAGTCCCTTTGTACCAAGAAGTTATAGCCCCATCGTTTCGTGTTGGTGCCGTCCTCATCACTTTCCGTTTCATTCTCTATTATCTCTCTCTTTCGTGTCTGTGATTAGTCCAATGCGGCCACGTGGTCCATCGCGCAGTTTGCTTCGCAGATGGAACAAAATTTCCGCGTACTCGCAGAACTGTCGCGCCGTAGCGTATTGCACGAACGATTATCCATTCACTGGAATAATGTTCCAGGCCAGAACCTGATAATAATCGAAGCACGTAACAATGGGAAAGCTTCCCTAATTTTATATCCGCCGACAAGTTTTTTTCACCCTTATTGTAGGCGCTCTCAAAGAGTAGAGGGCAAGGAGGTTAGAAAAGGAAACCGGCAGGAAAGGGGAAATATTGCCAGCGCAGCTCGGACCCCGCCGTCTAGGCGGGAGCCATCGAGCGCTCCAAAGAGGTCACCGCCAGTTATCAGCGAACGGCCACCTGGCCCTTCTGCTCTGAGCTGGATGCGTGTGGTGGGATGGTTGCTGGTGGGTGGTGTACCTGAAGGGTGGTACTCTCCGAGGCTACAAACAAACGCCAGATTTTTCGCACTGCGGTGCTATAGTACTGCTTTCGTGAAAAAAAAAAAAAGCGTCAAATTCGTCGTGAAGTTGCAAGGCTCCCTCCGCAAGACACTAACCACGTTCACTCTTGGTGAACCAAGGCTTCTTCTACTTCTTCTTCACCATATGAAAATGGCACATACCCACGCGGGGGGATTGGCCAAGGCACGGTGGTGAACCAAGGCTGCTGCCGCTGTTTCGGCTTTCTCTTCCTTGCGAGCTATTATATAGCTTGACTACGTGTGAAAGCCATGAAGCTGGTAATTTCACAGAGGTCCACGGACCCTGATCTCGTTTCTCAAACTATTCGACGAACAGCTTGAAAACAACACTAACGTGGCATGTTTCGTAACTAACGAGGAGGCGGTATGCTCCATTACTCGAACTCAGAATGCGCCACGTTTCCTTCAACCAACTGAAGGAAGGACAAAGGCACCGATGATGGTTTGGTTTGGTTTATGGGGTTTAACGTCCCAAAGCAACTGAGGCTATGAGAGACGCCGTAGTGGAGGGCTCCGGAAATTTCGACCACCTGGGGTTCTTTAACGTGCACTGACATCGCACAGTACACGGGCCTCGAATTTCTCCTCCAAAGAAATTCAACCGCCGCGGCCGGGATCGAACCCGCGTCTTTCGGGCCAGCAGCCGAGCACCATAGCCACTGAGCCACCGCGGCGGCTACCGATGATGTACACACTGATTGATACCGAACGCCCAGCGGTGCATGGCGGAAACCTGCTTCATTAACGCGGCTTATTTTCCTAAAAGCCTCCTTTAGGCAAAACCTGATTCTCTCCAGTTGGTCCCTAGTCGTCGCAGTTATCAGCAAAAGCAACAACAACAGCAGCAGCAATGTAGATGGGAGGTAAAGAGCGAACGTGAAAGCCCGCCGCCTCGCGTCGTGCGGGAGGATTGAACGGCGAAGGTCACGGACAGCGAACATTAATCCTCATTTGAAACGAACTCGAAGACGCGTGTACACGCTTTCGCTCTCTGAAATAGCCGCTCCGGCAGATCGGGACCAAGAAGAAGAGAAAGAAGAGTGGAAATAAAGAAAGAACGAAAGGAAGAAAGGAAGCGCGCGAGCCAGGCGCAACGCACAGAGCGACCATAGAGAACATGCGGGCCATTTCATACATCATTCGGCCCGTGCTCGCCGCACCTGTCAGGCTGTTTCCGGCTCTCCGATGAGCCACGGAGAGCCGGCACGGTTGTTTCTCGGCACGGTTGTTTCTCGAGACGCGCCGCCTTCAAAAAACCGCGCATAAACGGTTCTTCTCTCACGTTTGTGTCCCCTGAATAGTGAGAGGGGGGGAGGGGGGGGGGGGGGGGGGCGCCGACCGAGTTTTGACCGCACTCCTCTTTAAAAGTCAAGAGGTTGGAGGATTGTGAATCGCGGCGCTCTTTCTAAGCAGTGACCGCGCCTATAGCTCGCTCGGCGTCTCTCGGCCCGCTCCCCCCGTTTCCGGCTAAAACGTCGTTTCTTTGAACGGTCACTAAACGCTTTCTCGCTCGCGTCCAAACCCACGTTCTCTCTTTCACCTCTTCCTTCTTGCAGGTGGAATTAGGAAACAGTTTAGAGCGGACACACAGTTCTCACTTTCTTACTAGCCGTTTCCCTCTCTCTATTTTTTTTATTCAGTGTTTATGAGGTTCGGTTGTGCATGGAGGAAGGGGGAGCTGAGGGACGGAGAGATATATACGCATGTGCCACGGGGGGTGTCCAATGCTGCAACCTCCCCGATAGGTGTCGTTCGGTCAGTGGCAGATTAATTGACATCGGATCCTGGGCGAGAGCCGTCATTACACGCCGGCCGAGGATTCATGCGGGTGCCGGGACGCAAATTGCGAAGCGACCCGTAATTTGCCCCAAATGTACACCGACGGGGGCCGACGCGGAGGGCAGGGGCAGCTTCCAGAGAGCAGCACCGGAGGCGAGTGCAGCTTGCCGGACGAAGTCGAGCCGAGAGGGCGGGAGGTGGGGGAGACGGAGGTGGGTCTATTTGTGCGCGAATCCGGCATGCCGTTCCCGTCACGCGGCAGAATTGATTGAAGCACCTTCTCTTTCTCTTTCGCGTGTGCGTGTGTCTGTTCATGCGCATGTGCCTCTACAGTGGGCTGCAACTGTGTCTTCTCTATGCTGGCGCGCGCTCACACTACTGCCGGTTGCTCCCTGCCCTGCTATTGCCTCGCGTCTTTGCTGCTCCTCATGCGTTCTGGACCTTCTTCCCTTCTCTTTGCCTAAACGAGTTCCCAGGGAGGGAGGTGGGCTCGCGCGGGTATCGAGTAATAATTACGAAATTGCAGCTTTTAAGGGCAACTTTAGCCCTCGCTGTTTGGCTAGGGTGCAAATTTGGGGCCTCACGCCGCATTGCGTGTACGTATGCCGGGGCAGCCTGCTCTCCTGCCGCCGCTGCCGCCATGAGTTCAGTTGTGTTCGCGTACCGCCAGTCGACCACTGTCGCTTGCGGCCTTTCTCGAGCATGCGTCGGTACTCTTCACTGGCAACATCGGTGGAGTTGGCATACTCGCGCGCGCTTCGAGCAGTCGGGTACCTCTGTTAGTGAGTGGCGTGTTGGCGCTGGAATTCGAAGTCGGTTATCTGAGCTGTACAACCGAGGCGGATCCTGCATCTCTCGTTGGGCTTGCTCAGCAAGGTAAGCTCTCGCCTGCACTGAAGGTGCGTTGTGTGGTGTGTCCGTTACAGAGATGTCGCCTTGTCGCTGCTGGACATCTTGCTGTTTCTTTGCTGACGGCAAAATGTGACCAAACGCGTGCTCCCTTCCTACGAGCGTATATCTCGTAATGGAACCTGTGAAATCTACGGTGTTGCTTTGCTTTAGTTGCGAGTGCAGGATGCAAAGAAGCTGGCTTGGTGATAAGCGCAATGATGTGCTCGTCATGTGCTAGTATTCGTTCTTTCAGCAAGCGGCGTTGTCATTAGGCAACAGGTGCCACGCCTGCGTGTTGCTACTGAATCTTGTAAGGTTATGTAACGTCACGTGCGGGTTTGAAGCGCCCTATCGTATGTAAGAAACGTATTTAAGCGCATTCCTTTATTTTTTATTTGACGCGAGGCGGAACAGATTCCGAAACTCCCCGATACTGAGAGAGACGTTGCATTCTGGGGGACTGAGTTCACACACAAATCATTCATATGAAATTCGTCTATCTCGCGACGCACACAACCTCCAAAGAACTGTTGACACACAAATTCGGTGTGAAAACACGTTTCGTTACTTGCACTTCAGTGCCCCAGTGAAACATCGCTATGCGACTCGATTCCAAGCGGCTTCCTTTCATCTTCTTGCGCAGGATCCCCGACGCAGTCTTCCAGCCCGCTCGACTACCGGTGCCACGCGAGCCCGACGCGACCCAGCCCGTCTCCGCGAGAAGCTATGGGATTGTCTGACCGGGGCGACCCGCCGTGCGCCAACGAAGGGCCCGAGCTGCCACCGCCCGCCGCCGTCCAGTCCTCGCCAAGGGCCGCCGACCTCCTCTGCCACCGCATCTCGTCCCCATCGGTGCCCGGATCGCGACTGGGTGCCTCCGACGAAGCCTCCGGCGGCGGAGGCGGTGCTGGTGACCGCAGCGCAGCGGTGTCCAGGCATCCGCACCAGCACAGTCCTCCGAACCAGCACCACCAGTCGCACCAGCAGCACCACCAAAGGACGCCTCTGCAGCAGCAGCAGCATCAACAGCAGCAGCAGCAGACGCACGCTTCGTCCGGCAGACCGCCGATGGTGATGCGATCGGACAGCCCGCAGGAGATGAGCGACGACTTCCCGAAGCGCAAGCAGCGCCGCTACCGAACCACCTTCACCAGCTACCAGCTGGAGGAACTGGAGAAGGCCTTTGCCAGGACCCACTACCCGGACGTCTTCACCAGGTAAGCTCAACTCAGTGGCCCTCTGGTTTCTTAGCGGTTTAAAATGGGAGCATGATCTCTTGGATATCTCTTAGAATGCTCTCGGCAGGTACTCTGTAAAAATCGGGTAGCCGAGTGTAAACGGAGCGGAGCGCTTAATCAACGGCTGATGAAAGCCATTGACGTGACTTGTCCGAGTGCGTGATGACAATTCGGCGCAGCACCAGCCGCGAGGCCCGGGTATCCCTTTTTGCGACGGAAGTTCATTTCCAGGATGCACCAAGAAGATAAAAGGACTGCTTGTAAAATCTTTCGCTATGTTCGCGCAGTTCCGCGGACATCCACAACATGAACAACGCCTGCATGTTGTGCGTTAAAATACGGTGGGCAACCGGAGCGGCCTTACATTTTTACGTGTCGGGACTGTGAACACAGATAAGTCTTTTTGTGTAGGCTATACATATTCGTTTCTCTATTAAACGTTTAGGAGGCGATGTACCTGGGTTTCTTTATCTCGCAGAGCTTCAAATTTGCTGGCGTGATGATCGCAACGATCACGCGACCGCCAGCACTGTTCTGTATATTATGTGGTTGTTATGCTTAAAATCACCTCAGAATTTGAACTCGCAGCCAGTGTGCTTTAGTAGGAAAAAGGCATGTGCACCAATCGTCTCTTCAGCTGCCTGCGTGATACTAAGCTCAATTCTAGCATGCAGCCCTATAAGCCTATATGCTCTCATGTACTAAATCATACTCCTGAGCACCAGCAAAGCTTGAGAGACGCAGATTCAGCAGTTACTTCTCACCCATTTCATGAAATGTAAAGCAATGAAGTTCACTCTGTGAATGGGAATTTCAACATAACAGTCGTAAAAGCAAGAAGAGATTCACTCTTCTGACTTGGTAACAATCGCAAAGCGGATAACTGTATGGTGTAGGAGGCAGAGAATATCATGCTCAAACATGCCGATATTTCGAGGTCAGGAAAACCGAACTGTTTTATCCGAAAAATGCTATCCTATTTCCTTCGCATTAGTCCAATTATTCGCCCATAAATTTCTCTATATTAATTTGACGGGCACGCTCCCAGCCGACGACATATAAACCCACGGTGTACCTCCAATTGTATGCCTTCCCCGACGTTCGGATCAAAGTTGTGACGCAACTGTTTGTCATACAGCATTTTGGGTGATGTCATACGATTTCTCGCTGCACATAGCATGCGCCTCTTAGTCAAGTTGCAGGCTAGCTCGTGACAGCGATTCCAACCGACTACATATGCACGTTTAACGGTATGCCTTTCCCCGACTTTTGTTTCACAGTTGTGATGCAACCGTTCGTCTTCGTAGAGCGTTCCGGGTGATGTCATGCGACTTCTCGTTGCACATAGCTTACTACTGCTAGTCAAGTTGGAGGCTTAACTCGCAACAGGGATTCCAACCGACGACATATAAACTCACGATGAGACAATCATGCTTTCACCTTCACAACATGTAGGCAGTTTTAAATGCCCTCTGTAACTTTCATGTTGTTTTTAAATAGGGCAGAAGCGTCAATACATAGAAAGAACCGTCAGAACGCGGCAGACTGTACGTAAAAAGAGCTCAGTCATTTCAAGCAAGAACAGTCGTTATAAAACCGCCATGGTTCGCTTTACTAAGGAGGGAATCAACCAAACTGTGGGCTTCTCTGCGATGGTATACGACATTCGAAGCGGATTATCTACGTCACCAAAATACTGAACCACAGGTTTATTATTTCACGCGAACACAAGGCCTCGACAAGCCTTCGTTCGTAAAACCCACGATGTGGAAAAGAAAGAAGCGCATATACTAAGGAACCAGAGCCTCCAGACGCTAAAAATGACAAATGAAAAACTACAAACTACCGGAAAATAAAAGAATAAAACAGTTCCCCGTGTCTCAAGATTAATTCCCAACTAAACCCTAACCAGTCCAGCCTTCCACACGCTTGCCAAATGGCGCCTCGTTCAAGCAAAGCGTGCACGCACTTCGGAATGCGTCTCGGATCAGTGTAGCCCAGATTCATAGCATCTGCCTCGTGCAGGCTATAGTTTTCCGCGAGGACGTGGCCTCACAGAGTTCTTTTTTTTTTTTGTCTGTTCACTAAGGAGGTCTTTTTCACACGTCCGGCTTCGCATGAGGTGGGAAAGCTGCAGGTTTTCCGAGCTCTGCGCACAGCCCTTACATTTTTTTTTGACAGCCTATAGACTGTCCATAGACTTCTGTCTGTAAAGTTTATTGAATTTCTGTAGACAAATCCTAGAGAACAGTCTATAGGCAATATACTTATGGCCATACACTTTTAGTAGACTTTTGTCTTAAGACAGTCGATAGAGAGTCTATAGACTATGAATATACAAAAACAAATATCTATAAGAAGGCAATAGAGTCTATAAGAAAGTCTATAGAAGTTCTATAGACCATTTTTATAAGGGTGTCGCGCTCTTCGTTGCTCGGTCTACCTACACCAGTACCAACGCCTCAGCTCCCGTAGACATGCACCGCACGAGAACACTACGCCGGCGTTGCCCCGTTTAGCCCGTCCAAACGTGGACCGGGTGACCAGTTCCGGTAGCGTACCGCTGCGACCTGTGAACGTCTCGGGCTCTCGAATTTACCTCTGATGTATTATACGTACGTCCGGCGGAGCAGCGATATAGACGCGAAGACGTGTTTCTCCTAAGCGCATCTATTATCCCGACACGCTGCGGAGACGGGCAATTGCACGCTTGTGCATGCGTGTACCCTACTTAAACGGCTTAACGCTATGCAGAGACTACAAAGCGGCCGCTTCCTTGTACTGTGTGTCGCGCACCGCACGGCGCGCCCCCTATTAGTGCAGGAAAAGCGTAATTAGGTGAAATTGCTTCGAAAAAAAATACAAAGAGACGGGTATGCGCGCATATTGCGCATGTATATGAAAAACGACCCGGCCTCCGTAGTTTGCTCAGGTCGTGGAACAAATTTCTTCTCAAACGACCCCCCGGCTCATTTTACACGGGCGAAGGAATGTGTGTGCTCCACTATACTCCTACGAAGTGGTTAAGTATAGCTGCCGAGCGGGGCCTTTAAAGTGTATCTGTGCGTATATACACGTGCGTAAACACTTGCGCAAACGCGAGCGTCACGCGATGTAGCTTCTAAATCACGAGCTTTGGTTCTTTTTTATTTTCATTTATTTTCGTTCTCGGTTCTTTCTTTCTCTCTCGCCGACGTTCTTCGAAGGAAGCACCGGGAGCACGACCGCCGCCGAGCTCAAGTTGGCGCTTAATTACCGTTATTATTCACAGTGCGGAATTAAGACCCATCGTAGCACCGACGAGCTGTAGCCGCCGCTGGCAGCGTCGGCGGCAATGGGAAGCGCGGTCACGCTGAAAGTCCGCGCGCACGGCCATTACACAGACTTTTGAACAAAGTGCGCGCGCGAGCCGAAAGGGGGAAGACATGAAGAGGGAGAGAGAGGAAGGAAGGAGAGAGGGAAAGAGAGGGATTGTCCCCCGTAACGACCGCGACGGACGCCGTTACGGACTGCGCAGAGCGCTGCCGCTAGCTCGGAGTCCATGCATAAATACACCCCGCAAATCGTCCGGCTCGCTGCACAATGCTTCCTCGGAGTTGCAGGCCCGCACTAACGCACGCACGTGCGTCGCAACACACGCACGCGCACAAAGTGCGCGGAGGAAGGAGAGCCCGAGGAGAAGGACGCGGATGAAGTGCCTTGAAAAATCGCCCCATAGTTCATGCACGCTTCAATTGCGGCGCTAAGCGTGGCCGTGATTGATACGGTGCGCTTTAAGAGTGCGCGGCCGCGTGATGGCAGCGGGTCCGAGCCTGGCGTTTATATGTACTATAACGCACACGCCCATTAGACCTCCTCATTGTTAAGACGCGCCCGCGCTTGTTATCCCGGACAGATGCTGTACGACGTCCCCGTTGCGCGCACTGTACGTCCCCTGGCTTCACGATGGATATGGTTTTTGGCAGAGGCGGTTAAGGAACGGTCACGGCTTCGCTGTCTGGACGCGTCACTAAGTATGCCCCGGCACGTGGCCTGGAGGTCGCACTCAACAGATTTTTTGTTGGGGCAATTGTTTCGCCGCTGGTTTATCCGGCGCGCAATTAAGAGCGCGAAGGCCCGCAGAGTTGCACACAAACAACACTGGCGAAAATTCTGCCGCTGCTGTCTGCTGGAGCCATTGTTATGGTGACGATGGTAACGATGGTGAGTGAATGTGCAGTACGGGCCGCACTTAACGGGAACGTCTCTGGTATTCTCGACTCGACTGCTCGTGGCATGTGACGCAAGGGGCTGCAGTCTTAACCTTTCTTTAAGAGATATGTCCGCAGAAGGCACTGTACCGGACATATTTTTCGTCATTAATTAGGACGAATGTGGTAGTTAGGTGTATTCATTTGAGTACAAGTTAGGTGTTCGCTTTAAGTGCCGGACTTGCTATACCTTAATAGAATTGATGATGATCGAATTTTATGGCGCAAGCGAATCTGTGGCCAAAGAATGCCATGACACAAGGTATTTTCGTCTTCACAAGGTGGCTTCAAGGACCCATTTCCAAAGCATTTCACCCTACCTTAATAGAACTGACTTCGAGCTTTCTTGTGGCTTCTGATGCTGATTCTTTTTTTACAACCAAAGTGTCATCGTAACATGTTCTGTTAGCTCCAAACGAAACGCCAACAGGATTGGTGAAACACGAAACCGAAAACACAGCAATAACACCTGACGGAAAAATAGAGGTGGGGAGCATTACCACTCTCACGCTGCTGTTTTCGCCCCGTATAGCAGTAAACATCGCGTGAGGACCTTCTTTCTCCTTCAACTAAAATGTTGTTTTGCTGTTGCCGTTGCAACCACATTTAGTCGTTTCATTTGAGGGTGAAAGATTACGTTTAGCGATAATAGATTCACTTATATTCACTTTGTGCACACTTATTTTTTTGTTTGCAAATCTTTACCGAGGACTTTCAGCAAAAAAAAAAGGAGGGGGAGGGGGGGGGGGGGGAGGGAGGACAGAGCATATACAAGCTGCATCCACGGCTACTGCCACTGTTAATTAAAGTATCCGTGGAAAAGCGGTATACATGAAAAAAAAATCACATCCATTTTGGTAACACAGTAATGTAGTGTGATAAAGTGACTAAATCGTGAGTAGAATGGCAAAGCATATTGTTTTGGCGCTTAGCACCGCCATAAAAGTTCAGTGCGCACGAGCAACGGAATCGATTACAAAGAAATAAGAAGTTCGATGTTGGAAGCACGTCCTAAAATGAGGATCTGTGTACTTCCCGTCTTAGCCATGGTTTCTGCGCTTTTGAAGTGCTAAATTATCCTTCAGCAGTGTTAATACGAAACCATGGATTGTTTTTATGGCCATCTATAGTGACCGGCGTCAGGCGACGTTGAACCGCTTGAAAAGAGATGTCCTCCTGTAGATGTGTTTTAACTACGGATGAACTTGGTAATCCTTGCAATTATTATGTTTACAGCTCGTGCCTAAAGCTTCCTGTTATTGACAGTGAGGATAAATAGAGAAACATGTGTCACTTTTCGCGGAGGCCGAAGGTCGCTAGCTCGCGTCAAGTATACAGGCGTCAAGTATTCCAAACAATGTAGTGCAAACAACCGATCTGTATTGCGTTTTCCGCTTCATACGCTGCGACCCTATAGATTCTGCGGAACCGACATGGATTGCTGTTTTCGTTTGTATCAACGAATTACGCTGCGCGATACAGTGCTTATTTCATTATGCTTAGCGGAAAACACTTGAATTTTAGTTAGAAAAAAACAAGCAAACGTGTACTTCCTCGCTCAAGCATGTTTAAATAAAATAAATACACTGCACAGCTCTGTTCACGTGAGGCGCCGTTTTTGCTCACTCCGTCACGCTTGTGTTCAGGAAGCACAGAGCGACACATAGGACCAGGATGCGAGCGAGGAAAAAGAGATTGATGCATATAATTACTTTCCTGGCAGGCGTAGCACCTGGGCCGCCGCGCTTTATACGAACAACAAACAACATAAATAAAAAAAGATTGTATAGCTTCAGGGCAGTATAGCACACGCAGGCCAGCGAGCTTCGCGTGGCGCCCGAGTTGAGGTGTCACGGAAATTTCCCTCTTTGCAACAAGGTAAAACTTAATGCATCTGGACTACAAACGTCAGATTCGCCATCCATCTCTATTTTGTTTTGTCCTCGGCTCGTTTCGCATGCACGTTCATCGATTTGTGTTTTCTTTTAAGCGGCGTTCTAAGCGCGCTCGCTCATACATACGTTACACCTGGAAGATAGCGCATAGGTGTATACATACTAGGCGGCGTGGCGGTGGAGCTCTATGCCTACAGGCCGGGCGAAGCGAAACGAGTCGGACCATCCATAATGCACCCGAGCGGTGGAAGCCGCGAACTCTTCGGGGCAGCGCATGTTCGGGCCCCCTCGGCGACCGCAAACGAATTACTCTCATCATCGATCCATCAATCCGCGGTGCCTCGCCGCGCGCACTCTTCGTTGGTCATGCATGCGGCCGGCACGAAGCCATGCGGCAGCCTCGTCTAGCCTGGACCCGTGAGCACATACGGCACACAACCATGTGATTAGGCACCATTCGGAACGGCGCCATCAGGGAAATTAGAGCGCCGACAGCGGGCGCTGCGGCGCGCGGTTCGACTGATTAGCCGCCAGCTCAGTCCACTCGGTTGAGAGAGCGAGAGAGGAAAACGTGGTACACACATGCGTGCTGAGTTTGGGTTGCAGCACAGGACAGGTTTCCACGCATCACTTAGAAAAATGTCTATGTGTATGTGTGTGTTGTATCGGGACGGTCCCTGTGTACTTGGCGCACGTGTCTACTCGTGCAGGTGTGTATAAGGATGCGGTATCTCGGTTTTACAGTCGGCTTTGCATCTTCACCCCTTCCTCTCCGCCCATTGCTCACTTTTTTCCTCGCCGTTGTTGGTTGTGCTCGCATCAAGAGGAGCTTCCTCTCTTCCCAGCTAGCAAGCACGTTCCTCGCGTTGTTGGCGGCGTTGCTCGCTATTAAAAGGCCGGCAGCCCATCGCGAGCGACAAGCCACAATTACGAAAATGGAAGTCGCGCTGCGCGCAGAAGACGGAGTGTCCTGTCCCTCCCCGACAGAAGGGGGCCCGCGATGAACCCGAGATCGCACCATGCTGAGAGATAGGAATCCAGACGTCTTTGTTTTGCGGCCGTAGACAGAGTGCTGCAGGCAGGTGCGATGGTGCCCGGCTATGGGTGTGCGCGCGAGGAGGATGTGTGAGGGAGACGATTCTTTAGCGGCTGGCATGTCTGATCACGTGGTGTCAGTATAGACGTGTAAAGGAGCGATTTCGTAAGTCATAAAATAATAAAAAAGACGATCCAGAACAAGATGCGCGACGCATTCCATGCTTTTGTACATTATATGTTCGCATACATTTAAACTTCAAGTCGACCCGTTTCGCAAGCCTTGCTGCAAGTTCCGCGTTTAACGTAACTATAGCGTGATCGATGTGTCACGATGGATTGAGGGTGCCTCAACCGTTAAATGCAGTGGGCGTCGTGCGCAGCGCTTACCCTCTTGTAAACTCGAGGAATGACTTATTATTTAAAAGAGCACTCCGTCATGGCCGATATTTGAAAACAAATGGCGATGTGTAAGCTGAAGTTGAGAACAGTAGCATGAGAGTTCATTTTAACTTTACTGGTTTGAAATTTATAGCAAAATCTTGGCAAGGGCGTATCGATTATCAGAACTTGGAAATAATGTCCGCCTTCCCTCGTTCTTTACTCACACCGACATGCCATTGCTGCGTTGTGCGCCATGTCGCACAACGAGCTCCAGAAGAATGATGGCGCAAAACGAAATTGCAAAAATGGTCGATTGCGCATACGTATGTTTTGTTGCAAGAAGGCACGCATTGATTGTCGAAAGAGAGCGCTGTTTCCGCCAGTCGGGACAATTAAAATTGGAAAGCCTTTCGGTGAGTGTTAATCGTTTGGGCTTGTGAGCCCAGTATTGTGAGGATTGCTATAATATCGAACAGGGACAAAGGTGATCTGTTCACGAAGCCGCGGTTTCGAAATTCAGTCATGGCATAATTTATTGTATTTCTCCTGGTTGGCCAAGGTCACCCTCATTCAAAGCCTCGTTTATTTCTCACCCTTTCCCGCATCACGCGGCTAACTTCAGAGGCTTCAAAACACACACGCGTTTTCTAATAGTGCTTTCGGACAAAGAGGCAAAATTGCCACTTAGAGCCCAAATACAAACCACACATATCTTAATATGACCATGCACGTTAGGGAGCAGAGTACCGATAAAAGAAGCATGGCTTCATGTTGACAACTGCGCTATAATTCCTGCTTTCCTTGAGAACAGCACCCGAAGTTAAGACTAGAGATTTGTGTTCACGTGTATCTCGACTTTTAGCTGGACTTCGGTAAGCATAAGTAAAGAAAGAATCGGGGCTTCTCTGCTTTCTCGCTCAAGTCAAGTCAACTAAGTCAAGTCAACTTTATTCCAGACATGTAAAGAAAATCACATGGCTGAGGAGGAGGGGAAAAAAGCCGCAATATTGCGGCTTGACAACGTTCCCTTCCCCTAAAGTACATCGGCGGCAGGGATAATGAAAGCATATAAAGCATACATACAAAGCACTTAGTTCACAATTTGAACAGAACAAAAAAGAAATCGAACAAATAAGAATGTACGGCTCAAGCAACCTGAGGTTTTCCCCTCCCTTGTTCATTTTGTGATCGCAAAGGACCATCTACCACACCCTCTCTCTACCATGGATACAAAAAGAAAAGGCATTTCAAAGCAAATACATTCCAACACAAACAGCAATCAAGGCATCGCAAAGGCAAGGCTAGCAAATATTATAAAAATAAAGTTTTCATCTGCTGGTTCGAAGGCAAACGAACGGAAGAGCTGGATAGGCGAAATTGATTAAGCAAAGTAGGTAAGGCGTAATTTAGTGTCTGAAATCCGTAATTAGTGCGAGGACGTGGAACATACCAAACTTCATGATGGCGAGTTAGATGGGAGTGCGTATTTTCGCGCAAATTGATAGTTTCTTCTAAGAACGGCATTATAATCACGCTCTATAATCAGGCTTCCTGCTTGGCACGTAAGATAAAGTTACCAAAATTCGCACCCTTTGCCTGAGGCTCCCACAGCTCTAAATATTAGCTTAAGACCGCGGCGTGCAGTATGCTCATAGGATGCGCAAATTAGCATAAACGTGTAGTTTGTTGACGTACAGGCCGGGGCAGTGTAAAAGGGAACACTTAACTACTACTCTTCGATTACGGATCAAACGCTTAGTTTTAGCTGTTTCCTAGATAAATTCCAGGAAGGGCATTATTCGTTTATCGCCCTTCCAAGTTCCATGGAGGAGTAAGCATAAATCCCTTAATTCTTGACAGCTGAGTGTTCCCCCTAGTATTTGCCCGTGCATCTATTTTCGGCGCGGATATCCTGTTGAGCGTTTTAACGCGCGTTTAAAACTCTCCAAAGAACTGGGCAGCGTGTATATAGTATATATAAGCGTCGTGACTAGGACGTTCTTTTCCTCCTCCTTCAAACTTTCCTTTCTCTTTTATTATTATTTGACATCACTCAAAAAAAAAGCGAGCGTTTACAGTGCGACAACAGCACACCTAGCGAACTCACGGGAACAAGTTCTCCCTCGGAGACGACGCGTGCGGGAAGCACGCATGCACTTGGGCCGCGAACACTGCATGCAGCGCGAGCCCCTTACGGCGCGGCTGCTGGCCGTGTACATAAAAACTCTCTCCATCCTCCCATTCCGAACACGTCCTGTATATAGGAGGGCACCTGTTATTATAGGGCGGTGCAGTTTGTTTTAGAGCGATGCGAGAGCGAATTTGCGGCGAGCAGTCACGAAGAGCATATTCAAACTCCACGCGGCCGGCGCTTCTTCATCGTCAATACGCGTAGCACCCACGAGATTGTTGTTTGCGCGCACGATTACGGGTTGAGGTATTCTTTCTTGTTTCTTTTTTTTATTTTCTGGCCCTCGTGCTTAACACTCGGGAGCACCGGGATCGCGAGCTCGAAAGTTCAACGTAACTGGGAACGCGCGCGCGGCCTCGCAGACAGCCTCTTATCACGAGTACGCCTTCTTTCCTGCCTGAGGTGAACAATCAGGGCCCCTTGTGTATGTACCTGTGTCTGCCCGCTCTCCTCCTCATAATGACGGAATCGGGGAGGCCGCGCCGTAATCGCCTTCGTGTATATAAAAGTGGTTTTTGCAATGAATTAGTGAAACTTCGGCCGGGGCGCAGCGTTGAGTGCGGCAAATTAGGGCTATCTATCTTCGAATTTGCACCGGCTATTATACGTGCCCTCGCGTACGTATACCGTTGTCTGATGCGTGCCCCGGGCGCAATTTCACTATTCGCCGCTCGCGTAGGGTTTGCTTCGCTTTGTTCCTTGCTTATGGTACTTTTGTTGTTGGTGTTGCCTTTGGTGTGGAAAAGCCGGGTGGTGTAGGTGGGGAGGGGGAAGGAAGAGGGGGAGGGGGGATAGGTGAGCACTTTGCAACGCCATGCCTCGAATGATCCGCCCATAAGAGTGTACACAGTACAGAAAAGAGTGTATAACAGACTGGCTTCGCCGCCGCGCGTAATCTTTTCCTTTTCCTGACGTGTTCATTGAAGCTGGCACATGCAGCGGAATATTTAGAGGTAGATATCTAAATACTTTGATTGTTATGGATTACGCCGACGCGCTAGCTACGCTCGTATACACGTAGCGCGCGTCGTTTCTACGTGGCACGATTCGGCTACCACACCGTGTATATATATCTGCCATAAAGTGAACTGTCCGCAATTTCTCCGCGCGCTTCGTACAAGCTTGACCATTATCTCGCAAGTGGCTTCGCCTTGTTCAGTGCCTGTCTGGCGTTTTTTTTTTTTTTTTTTTTGCTGCTTTCTTCTTCCTTCTTCGATTCCTCCGGGCAATGGATCGGGAGGCAGCTCGCAGCACGGCTGTGGAGTAAGGGGGATGCGAATTCATTTTCAGTCATACTGATCTAGGACGGCACATGCAGCCACGGAATCAGTCATGCTGAGTCCGATCGATCAAACTCTTCTCTAATTATTATAATTGCGAACGCATGCGCTGTTTTTTCCCCGTCGTGACGTGTAGCAAGGTGGGAGTGAGCTGAATTGCTTGCCACATTTATCGAAGTACTTGCAAGCAGGAAAGAAATAGTGAACAAGAAATAAGTGGCTTCAAATGCAGGCAGTCGCCGGCGGCTAAATGCTGCTGCAGCGAACGTTACTAATTGGTACTGCCAAGATGCCGCTAAGCGTACATCTTGGATGAAGACTTAACTATATGGTTATATTCGCGGCCCATAGTTTACAGCGCGTACGCGTGTACCAATCTGTTATCTTTATACACTGCGTGGTTCTTATGAAGTTTCAATAAACAGTACACGGACAGTCATGGCTGTCTCTACTCTGTGAAGAAATTTTAACGCGGGAATTACGCTGCGGCACTTACCCTCCATATTGCGATGAAAGAAAGGAAGGGCGAAGCGGCTGTTGGCTTCGTCCAAGCTCTTAGCAGCTTCTTAAAGCATATATAGTTCTGCGTAACGAATGTCCCTTATTGGTCAAGAGGGTCGCGACGTCTTCACCACCGCCAAATTTTTGAAATTATTTTGACCCGACCCCCTCTTTCACCTTAATTTAGCTACTAATCCCAACGAATCCACCCTATCCACCAATTAATCCACACTAGCTCACCTTAATCCAGCAACTAATCCACCTTAATTCATTTTATGGTGTGGGTCTATACTTCCAAAATTTGGAGGAGTCCTTCGGTATGTTTGGGGGTGAGCTAAGTTTCATATGCTATCGCATTTTCTTCTTTACGAATTTCGTCAAGAAGGCCCCATGTTTTTTAAATATCGGCGTCAGAATTAAAGTGTCAACGTAAGATTAGTAGATCGCCTTGAAAAACATCTACAGACTCGATTAGCCTTACAGTGGCCTGCCGGCAATTACTCCGCCACTACAGGCACAGGGCACGGCTAATCGAACACCACCGAGAGAGGACTTTATTCCGCGGTTGACTCAGCGTGGCTGATGGTGACGGAAATCAAACACCTTACGAGTTTTAAAATTTATGTCAGCGGAAAGCTAGAGGGGTAATCATTTGCCGCTTAATTTTTACTGCAGGGAATGATCAGCGACTCCGGGGTCTGAACTCAGCAGTTTCTTGAAAAGAAAGACAAAAAAAAGAGAGAGGGAATGCCGCTTTAGAGAACTACCAGTCTGAAATGGAACAGCGCGGCATGAACCTTTACTGATACTCTGACAGCTCTGCTACGGGCTTGGAGAACTCTCCTATCACGACGTGTACCGGGAACAAAGCAGCATGCCTCCTCTTCCATCGTTTCCAGCACATCGCTGCGATGCACAAAGACACTGAGGCAGCCCTTAAATCTGCCGGAGAAAAAGGACGTCCAGGGCGCTCCTCAATGACAGCTGCAACTATATAAGCGCGGACTCCGACAGACGTAAAGCCCCTAGACGTTGCGGTAATTTCGATACCGCCCAAAAGACCATTCAAGCTCCTTCTTTTCTTCTTCCGCACGCGTCGCGGGAATTCTTCTTCGTAGCAGTATTTAGGACACGTGTTTAACAGCCGTTCCTCAAATGCCCTCGAATGGCGCTGAGCTTAAAGGCGGCCCAGCCCGCGTTTGTTCCGGCGGCCACTTCGCGGATTCATCGCTCTGCCCGCCGCGCTCATCGCACACTGCGCGCTCGTCCGCCGCTGTCTACGGTGGATTCTGAGAGGAGAGGAAGAGAAAGGTGATGAGGAGGATGCGGAGGAGGAGGAGGAGAGAGTACGGGGCGGATGGATGGATGCCGAGCTGCGGCGGCGGGACTTCGTGACCCTTCGTCCGAGATCGACACGTCGTGACGGGCGGCTACCGCGCAGGCCCGTGGACGGCGCGGCAAAAGAGAGAATATACTTCGCTTGGCTGTGAGATGCGCCTGCTGCTTCGCTGCGGGTGCGGGCGCGCGCGCGCGCAGGCTCTCAGGCGCTCGTCAGCAGCTCTTTGTAATCCGCTCTGCGGCCGGAGGGACTCGAAGAAAGGCCCGCCGCCGCTGTGGTGGTGGTTGTTGTGCTTGCGCGGACACAGGCCTCCCATCGGGGCCAAACTCAATTTCCTGGGCACGCGGTACGCCCTGCTGCGCGCGCACGCGGCACAAAGGCCGCGCTAAATGCGCGCCTGATGAGTCCTCCCCACCGCGAGGAGACGTCGACGCGTGCATGCACGCTGCGAGATGTGAAAAGGCGAACGAGGCGTGCTCGTGGTGCGCGGTGAGCTAGTGGGGAAGCCTGCCTTTCGGTTCAGGTGTAAGCGACTTCCCAACTCCTGTCCGCGTATGCGTTAGTACCTAGAAGCGCATCTGCCTTTGAAGCTCAATGGGGGCGGCTGATGAACGTTAATTTCACTCTGGTTTTACTGCCGAGACTCGGTCGGACGCTAATTCCATCTTTTCAGCCGAGCCTGACCTTTTTTCTGGCTGACAACGATCCGGGTACGCACTGTGGATAAGGGCTGACGTTTCTTTCACTCGAGGAGTTTAGGCTTAGCATATTTTGTCTATCGCTGCCTGAGTCACGCATGCACACGTGCTACTCACATACAGACACCCAGCCATTGTGACGCGGTTTATGAGCGCTAATAACTGCAGGTTTGGGAGCATGGCCACAATAATCAAGCCTTAGCGCCTCTCTTTTTGGTTTGCACCAATCTCGGTGCTCACGCCCTCAGTGGAAAATGTATAGTGGTTGAGCTAGCACATTTATCCATGAATAAGCAGATCAGAATAATCGAAAATAAACAGCTGAGCACGGTTGTATGCGCTCGTACGAAACTGGCACAATCACAATGGCTGCCGGCATCGTCATGCATAAAACGGCGCGCTAGATAGACGCGTGCACCACGAATAAGAAAGGAAAAAGAAGGGAAACGAGTGAGGAAACTGCCTTAAATACGAGCTGCCGGTAATTGCTTCGATTACGCACGAAGCTAACAGTTGCCTTTCAGCTCTCGCTATTCGCAATAAGGCCGCAAGAGGTTATTAAGAGGCTTATCCTCTTCGAAGACAATGGTAAAGACCTACGCAAAGCAGCGGCGACGGCTCGCGCGCGTTATAAGGAAAGCCGACTATTCGAGCGCTGTGCCCGGGGCGGAGGTAATTTTCTGTCTCGTCGGCACGTACACGGCGACGAAGAGGCGATTCTTACAGGGCGATGTTCTTCATTTGCTAATTTTTTTTCCCAAACCTTGTAAAGGCACGACGACGGTGCAATTGCGTCTTCGCTCGGTGCGAGCCTAGTCCCACGGGAACGTTGCGGCTTACAGTGAATGCAAAAAAAAAGCATATAGACGACATGAGCGTTGCGACGACATATTCAGCGTTTATGGTCTCGTAAACCTAAAAAAGCAGGTGTTACAAGACCCATGCATGTACTTATATTAATGACTTTCGGCCTGCTCACGCCGAGCACGGTCGGAGGCGTGTCCTTCACTAATTTACCTGTTCGCGATCCGCAGCGCTCGCTCGCTTTATATAGAGTACATTGCAGCGGTGCTATTGCCTATGCGAGCCAGATAGTCATACTTTTGGAAGCACGAAGCGAAGCGACGCGATGCGACGGATTTAGCTCGTTAATTTTAGCTCTGGATATCTTCATGTACGCACGGGCTTTCAGATGTAATATGAGAGGGTGGACGCGAATATGAGTAATTACTCACCCCCTCCTGAAGCAGTGTGTACAGGGTATACTTTGCAAAGAACAAAAACATAGCGTGCGTATTATAATGGGGGACAAATAAAGCGCCCCCATCACAAAGCATCTCGCTTGGAACCGCGATAGGGCTCGGGATGAGAAGATCCCAACTTATAAAAGTCATTAATTTCTTTAGCGTTAATAGCGGCTCAAATTACACGGGGAAGAAGTCATTTGCTATACTTTGTGACTAAGATTCACTGCTTTAATATTTCATTCTTTAGTATGCAGAGTAAAAAAAGAAAATAATTCGGTCAGCGTCTCTACAAAGAGGCCGCGGCGTGCTCACCGAGGTGCAAAGCGTTGCAGAATTTTCGTGTTACATTTGTATTTTCACGAAAAGCCGAATGCGTTTCCAGCAATTAAGGACCTTCATCGCTCCTTTCAAATCTGATACCATGCAGCTGCGCGAATATATACGCGGCGCGAATTCGTTACGGCGTTCATTATCTCTTGCTTCGGGGCATGTCTTGTCTCAGTAAGTACTCATGCCACAGGAAAAGCGCAGTCTGTAAATAGACTGCTTCTGCTGCAGAACACTTTAGCAATGGACGCAGGAGCGTACAGAGTCTGACAGTGTTCAGCTCAGCGCAGCAATAATTTTTACTCCCCCCCCCCCCCCCCCCCCCCCCCCGTCCCCTTTTCTTTTGTCAAGGAGAGGGTTGGAAGCACTGCTACAGAACGAGAAAGAAAAGTGAAAAGAGTTTGCGTTTGTATGTATGTTTCGAAATTCACAGCTTCATCAGTGTGAGACAGCAGGCTGTCTCAGTTATTCTCCAGACGAGATCACAATAGACGTGGGGACATTTTCAACCGTGGTCGCAGCACCGGAGCATTGAGGACAAAAGCAAACACGCGTCTCTAAACTAATAATAATCACACTTCCAACACGGTCTCTCGGCCAGCACGATTGAGCTGTCACACGTGTGGCTGGTATTTCCACAGCTAACATACAGCTTACACTTGTTGTTCGAAAGGTCAAAATCGCTGCGAAGTTTCGTTTCGTGCTCCTAACCGAACAGCTTGCACGACGCGCCCGCTGCCATGGCTCCACTGCGAACAGTTTGGACGAACTGGCGAAATTTATTTCGCCGCTTTAAACATCGGCCTGCGGTGGCTGATCAATTCTCTTCTCAAAACTTTTTGTCTGATATACTGCCACAATTCTGCCAAATATACTGCCTATACTATACTGTATCTTACCGGTACTCACCTATGGGGCAGAAACGTGGAGGCTAACAAGGAGGGTCCAGCTTAGGACAACGCAGCGAGCTATGGAAAGAAAAAAATTCGCTGTGGTTAAGCCCGGCAATTGCGAAAGCAATATCCGTACCTACGCCATGGTTCAGCTGGTAGTGTAGCTGGTGGTGGTGCTTGTGGTTAGACTTGTGGTGATGCATCGGTTATACAATCCAATACAATCCAATCCAATGCACTCCAATCCAATGTAATCTAATCTAATGTATTCTAATCTAATTTAATCTAATCCAATCCAGTCCAATCCAATCTAATCCAATCTAACGCAATCAAGGTCAAATGAAGGTCAATGGTGGTCACCGCCGCGGCACGGCAAAGGCGTGAAAGTGCAAGTAGTATTGCTTTCGCAATAAAATGATAGGTGCAACGTTAAGAGATTGGAAGCGGGTGGAGTGGGGGCGGGAACAAACGCGGGTTAATGACGTCCTAGTCTAAATCAAGAGGAAGAAGTGGGCTTGGGCAGGGCATGTAATGCGCAGGCAAGATAACCGGTGGTCTTTAAGGGTAACGGAGTGAGAGAAGGCAAACGTAGCAAAGGGCGGCAGAAAGTTAGGAGGGCGGATGAGATTAAGAAGTTTGCGGGAATACGGTGGCCGTGACTGGCAAATGACAGGGTTAATTGGAGAGACATGGGAGAGGCATTTGCCCTGCAGTGGGAGTAGTCAGGCTGATGATGATGATGACCACCAAAATTTGCTAGGCGCGTTTAGCACACGACTCATGATGACATCTCCTGTGTTTCCATCCTTTCTCCGAGCTATGTACTTTCGAACGATTGCAAGTTAGAACGATGCGCACGCGTAAGCGTACAGTAGGAATGAAACAGCATGAAAGGAGTCAGGGTATCGCTGTATACGTCGCCAACGACGTCTCTGCAAGTGTATGCATGAGTGAGTACATGCAGGGTGTTTCACCTAAGACATTACACAATTTTTAAAAATAGGCTCATTGAGCTACAAGAGCAGTTATTTTCGGCATAGCACTGTCAGCAGTGGAGTACATCAGAATACAGCTAAGACATGTTAACTAGCAGGCTGGTTAACTAATATGGAATTTTATCGTTTTAACTATTACAATTAGGCTCTTCAATTATTGAGATGAGTGCAGCAGACCGTAAATAATATCCATATCAATTTTTAGAATTTCGAAAATGCTATTATCCTCGGCGCTGTAGCCCAACAAATTTTGGCTGTTTCGACGAATAACGTGCACTGGAGAGGTTGCTTTGCCTGAAAGCTTTTTGAAAACGCACGTATTAAGGCGCCATGTAAGCAAAATTTGTTGGACCACAGTGCCGAGGGTAATTGTGTTTTCGAAATTCTAAACACTAATATGGATATTACTCACGGTCGGTTAGAGGCCTCTCAATAGTTAAGGAGACGAACAGTTATAGTTAAAAAGTTAGCCATTCGATAATAGTTAACCAGCCAGTTGGTTAGCATGCCTCAGCTGTATTCTGATGTACTACACCGCTGGCAATGCTATGGCGAAAAAAGCGCTATTTTAGCTCAACAACCCTATTTTTAAAAATTGTGTAGTCTTAGGTGAACCACCCTGTATAGCACAATGTGGTTTTTTGCAAGTTTAATATTCCTTCACAAGCACGATTCCTAAGACACCGCTTCGAGTTAGAAGCATACCTAAAGCTGAACTAAACTTGATTGTGAACTAAATGTTCGCTTTCATACTGTGCATGCCTGTATACATGCAACACGTACCATCTAGGCGGCTGAGGTTTTTCGGTACACTCTTCTCCGTAGGCGTATCGCGCTATATCTTGAGCATTACTCGGGCCTCCAAGAGATGCTCAAGTTTACTAAACATATCAGGAAAAAGAAGAAACAACATTAACAATCTTAATGAGAACTACAAACGCAATAGGAAAATTAAAGAAATTTAAGTGAAGGGAAGAAGAGAAAGCAAGGTTATAAAGCGATGTAAATGCAACTTTACTTACTTCAGACGCTCGTGCTAACAAGAAAAAGCAAAAATATGGAAACGCCGTAAAATTTACAGGCCAGCAGTTCGCGTGTCCTTATTACGCGAGCGTCTCACAGTCACTTGAGAAGCGGGGTTTACGCGCTAAGTCTCACTGAAAGGAAGAGGGCTATTAACACGACCCTAAGCTGAACACCGCGGAACATCTTGTAAGCGAAGTTCGCGCTGCCACAGCTGCCGCCAAGTTTTTACGAGGTTAGAAGAAGAAAGCGCCCGGTGTATATATAGTGAGCACGTTTTTCCACTGCTCCTGGTGCCGCTATTCATTGCGTTTACGCAGTACGCATGTTTGTCCTTTTCCACGTTTCTTGAGACCCAGCGTGGTTGACCATGTCAGCTCCACCGCCTCCACTGCCTCGTGTCACTGAACAAGGCGGCCAGAATTGCGCGGCGCCAGATGTGAATGGGTGTTCGGACAACTTTCCATTTTTTGTGGGCCTACTTCGGGGTCGAAAAAAAGAAGAGGCAGTCTTGTAGGACACCGTTCCAAGTCGTAAACGAGAACCGCGAAGATATGTAGTGAAAGAGAAACGAAGATTGAACAAAGCTATTACCGTATCCAGAACACTACTGCAGCATAATCACAAAGCGTGTTAAATATTTGAAACTTCCGGTCACCTGCGCAGAAAGCGTACTCGTTCGCAAATCTGCAGACTAAAAGTGTCTACAGATAAACACCGGAACGGCGGGTACGTATGCATCTGCAATTCAAGCATTACACATGTTTACAATGGTGGGTGGTGGTGAAAACATTTATTAAATCATAGGGAGAGGTGTTGGGGGTCGTGACCTGAAGGGTCACGCCCTTACAACAACTAGGTGGGATGCCTAGGCAGGTACCCCATTGGCGTTTGCCGCAGCCCGGGCGCGCTGCGTTAAGGCCCTTTGGGCCTCGAGGGTGCAGCAACCGGACAGGGTCGCCTCCCAGTCCTCTCGGGTGGGGTTTGGGATAGGAGGTAGGGATGGGTTCTGCTGGCAGGCCCACACCATGTGGTAAGTGTCAGACACCTCCCCACAGTGTGAGCACCGCCCGTCGAATTGAGGATCGAAATGTTGCAGAGTTGCCGGGCACAACATCGTGTTGGTGAGCAGGCGCAGGAGTACCCGCTCGTTGACCTTCCCCAGCCCTTTGCACGGGGTGGGAAGAGTTTGGTGCGTGGATTTGTAATACTCGCATATTTCTTTAAAAGTATAAATCGGATTGAAATCAGTGTCCTGGTCGGCGTCGGGTCCCGTGGGAAATGCCCGGAGAGAGAGCGCGCGGGCGGCGGCGTCGGCTGCCTCATTTCCGTGGACGCCTTGGTGACCTGGAGCCCAAACGAGAGATCGGTGCGCGGGATCCGAGTCTCGGCTACAATTTTGGTAAATGCGATAAGCTAGGGGAGTAACCCACCCTTGCGTGACGTTACGGCAAGCCCCTCGCGAGTCGGTGATTATGTATTTGGAGGAGGTGTGAGAGGCTGCCAAAGCGATGGCAACCTCTTCTGCGTGAATTGCTGACTGGGCCTTGAAAGTAAGGGCGTCTACTGTTTTACCCTCGTGGACAACCGCGGCCGTGTACCATCCCCTGGGGTCCGGGCCGTACGCGTCCACGTAGAAGACTCCTGGTTTGCTCCGAAAATGGCGGTCCAAGGCTTCCGCCCGCGCCAGGCGCCGGCCATTATGATCCTCTTTGGACATATTGGTGGGGAGAGGCCGCAGCGGCGAATACTACGGGAGGATATAGAGGTTGCAGATGTGCAGTAGGCAGGTACTTCGATTAGATGATTACAAACAGGCTGCAGGCGTAGTCACTGCACAATGAACCAAAGCGTGAACGTCCTCTGTAAACTTGCACGGGCGAGCTTCTCTACGAGCAAGTATAGACTATGCGTTGTTGCTGTTGTCTTCCACAACATAATCTTCGATTTTTTTTTCTTTGCCAGCACAGGTACGTGCGGACGACCACGAGTAGACTAGGCGAAATAAAATAAAAAACGACCTCGAGTTAATTCTTCGCGCCGGTGTCGCACCTCATCTCGTTGGCGGCTCAGTGTCTCCAAAGTGGGCCGCTTGTCCGAACAACGGGCCCCGAGTAGGAAGAACAGGGCCGGGACATATGGAGACAGATGGGATAGGGCAGCCTCAGTAGAGAACAAAGGCTGCGGACTTAATTCTCCGCTCGTGTCGGGGGGTGCGTCCGCAGTGGCACTGGACTACATTTAATTGCCTCCCAAACTGCGTCCCCCTTCCGGCGGTGTCTCTCCAAGCCGCGCCGCGGCGCATTACGAACTGCGTGGCGTCAGGGGCCATTCTGCTACTCGCCCCTCTTTCCTTTCGCCGTGCCCCTTTCCTCCTTTCCCCCACGCTGGTCGTTATGCGAAAGGTTGCTCGCATCTCGTTGAGGGCTGCCTGGACGAAAGGGCAAGGCTATGGCGGCGCTCTGTAGGACACCGAGAGAGGAGGAAGGGGTGTGGGGGAGGGGAGAAACAAGGGAGAGATTCGGGGGTTGAGATTTCGCAATTTGTCGTCTAATCGTTGCGTGACTGCGGGGCGAAATAAATTGTCGAGGTGTAACAACAGGCACTGCTTGCATGGGTATATACTAAATACGAGGGCTTCCATCACGGGGTGGCTTTGGTGTGCGGGGACGAAACTTGGATGGAGCAGTGATTGCCCGTGAAATGGGAGCGCGCGGTCGCTGGGCTGTCGCTTCGGTTGTACGGAGACACCTCGGCGCGCCGACCTTGCCCTGCGAGTAGGGACACGCGACGGGCAGGCAACCCGCGCGGCAATTGCCGAGCGGTCGGCGTGGCAGGCCCGGGCGTCCGCACTAACTGCCGCCGTGGCACCTCGTCGGTCGCGTGTGCGTGGTTTCCGCTCTGGCAGCACTGAATGGGGCGTTGTATACGGCGAACGGCTTTGTGCTGCGCGCGCTCGTCACACGAAATAAGGGTATTCACGATGCGGTCACACGTTGGAAGCGTTATTAGGGCACCTCTGTGCTGCGTGACTTGTGTACGCATGGCTATTTGAATGCGAGTGGCCGCGCGCCTGTGCTGTTATTGTGTCGGAGCTGGGAGTTAGGATAAGTTATGCAAATTCAGCCCCGCAATTCGCTAAGGGGCGAAACTGCGCTAACTGTCCTCGTATACAACAATCGGCTTCTTGCACACCGTGCTAACGAAAACCTTTCGGTCCAAATTTCTACTCGTCTTAGCCCTGTAACCCCGGCTTTGGCGGCCGCATTAAAATGGAGGCGAAATGCAAAGGATGACCGTGCGTACTGCGATGTCGGTACAGGTTAAAGAACCCTGGGTGGTCAAGATTAATTCGGGGCTCACCGCTGCTGCGGCGTCTCTTTCTATTTTCCCTCTTTCACTCCCTCCCTCACCTCTTACTGAACGATGCTGTTCGGGTGTTCACCTTGAGTGAGGCAGTTAATTACTGCGTCTTTCCTTTCCTGATAACCACTGCATTAATAGTATAGTTGTTATGCGCACATAGGTGTCGGAGCAAAGTTTACACCCATCGCCTATGCGCCGTCTGGATCAGCGATCCAGTGATTGTGTACAACGGAGTTTCTGCGTGAACTGGTGATGAAATTGCATTGATTTAAAGAAAATTTTTAATTCTAAAGTGTGAATGAGCGGTCTGAGTTCCTAAATCTGACAGCATTACTACGGCGGCTACGACGCTCGCTATGCCACCACTAGAATTTGATAAAAACCAGATTATTAAATATTTCTAGTCATTCGGTCAATATTCTTACGCGTGCGTCGTAGTCGTACATTGTTTGTTCGGTATTGACACATGTCGGCAGGAAAATTTTCTTTACTTCAGTTCAATTTCGTTTGCATCAGAGAAAACTCGAAATAGATATGTTGGAGATATAACCATGACAGATATGCGCACTGCAGTCTCAAAACTGAACGCTGTTGTGAAATATAATAGTTGAAATAACAATATATTCTTACACGTGCATTGTAGTCATGTATTGTTTGTTCGGTACTGACACATGTCCAGTGAAACATTTTCTTTACTTCAAAATCATTTGCGTCAGAGATAACTCGAAATGGATTTCTTGAAGATAGAACCATTAGAGAAATGCACACTGCAGTCTGAAAACTGAACGCAGTTATGAAATATAATAGTTGAAACGACAATATATTCTTAACGCGTGGATTGTAGTCATCCATTTTTTGTTCGGTATTGACACATGTCCAAAGAAAAATTTTCTTTACTTCAATTTCATTTGCGTCAGAGAGAGCTCGAAATGGATATCTTGAAGATAGAACCACGAGAGAAATGCACACTGCAGTCTCAAAACTGAACACAAATATGAAAAAAAAAATGATTGAAAAGAATACCGCGTACTTTACAGTCGAGAGAGAAGCTAGGATCTGATGGACGAGGATGTGGCGACATCCTGAAGAAACAGCGCAGAACAATGGGACACACACACAGCGCTTTCGGTGTGAATTTTTCCCGTGTCTGCGTCCGATTGTTTGGCGTTATTGTTTCAGACAAGAACGCTTTTCTTAACAACGAAGAAATGGTTAAAAAAAATTTACTTGTGGTTGCGAGAGTCTTCAGGCGTTTGCTGTTTCGTTCACTTTCGAAATCGCATGAGTAACGAATTTTCTTTTTCCCTCTATTCTCTCTGACGTTGATGTTGTTGTCCTCCTGATGTTATAATAATAATAATAATAATAATAATAATAATAATAATAATAATAATAATAATAATAATAATAATAATAATAATAATAATAATAATAATAATAATAATGTTTATTTTCACCACTCGATACAAGTGAGCGAAAAGAGGTGGCTGAAGTAAAAGCTGCTGTCTCCGCAGCTTGACAAAGCCTCAGCCACCTTTACATCAGCAGCAGTGACATGGCGTAAGCAAACACATGCGTTAAAATGACATTTTCAACAAGCCCAATCTGAATTTGCAAAAAGGAATTTCTCAACATAAGGCGAGCAAGAAACATTGCATTGCAAGAAAAAAAAAAAAACTGAAGGCAGTATAACCGTTACACAAACAGGTTCGCTATGTGCCTATGCGTCATTGTAATAATATCTATGTGCTGGAAGTCAATATCGTTCAGAAGAGAAGGTAATGAACATTTTATCCTTTGAACCCCAAAGCCAATCCGTGAAAAAGGAACAAACCATGGTGGTTGGTACCTGAAAGAGTAGGTTTTTGTCACTGTTTTGAGGTTTGCTAAATTTAAAACAATTTTTGACCTACCTTGTGCTGCTTTTTTATAGGCACACAGCAGTTTGTATGCGTAAATATTTATGCGTATGCGTAATATTTGTTGACGTGGAGTGGTAGAGGGCGGGTCTCGTGAGTGACCCTGGGGACGTACTTCGCTACTGGTGAGATCAGACAGGCGTGCAGGTCTCCGGATGATAAGGCACTTGGAAGGCTTCCATCAAGAAATTATTTAATACAAATATACATACAACTAATTTACATATGCCGAAAAGATAACGGCCTCTCCGCTTCAACTAAAAGTAAAACCTCAAACTTCCACGACTCCGGACCACCGCTGGCCAACACACGGCCAACCCGTCCGGGCGACGCTCAAGTAACTCCCGTTTTCGACTATACGCTCTCGGCCCCGGGACCACCACCGGCCACACACGACCGATCTGTCCGGCTGCCACACACCCAACCTCGGCGCTCTCCTTCGCGCCCACCCATCTCGTCACATTCGCGCCAAAGACTCCATCCTCAGCCAATAGACAATCCTCCCACCAAAACTTACTTTTTAGCCAATAGATGTCTTTCCCGCCGTCGTTTAGAAGTAAGAGGTCACAAGGCAAAAGACAAGTACACAATCTAAAACACACGCATCGCTGTAAGCAGCCATGACTAACTAGAAACTATATCAACAAGAAGAAACAAACACATTTTAAAACACACGCTCCACTGTTAGCCGCTCCGGCCAGCTAGCAAGAACGAAAACAAGCGCAGCGCCAATCCACCCCAGCCGTCCTGTCGTCGTCTCGTGTTTCGAACCGACTTCTGAGAAGAAACCATTCCCAACTCGCTGGGGCAGAGAAGCACGACACTCGCACGCGACGCCGTTTTCAGTCCTTTCCCCTTTGTCTGCGCATTCCCCTGCTCCCCTTCGGCGGCACTCCTGACACTTTACCACGACGCACACTAGTTGCGGCGTGACAGCATGTATGTCTAAAAAGTTAACATTGAGCAATGCACGTTATATCGCTCAACTTTTATTACATTATATTTCGCAGCGCATAGAAACGAACATCGTCGTCGCTTTTTGATTAGGCTGCCATGAAAGTTCAGTGTTAGTTCTTAAGTACGCGTCAACGACGGAGCTGTCTAGAGCTACGACGTGGACAGTTTGACCGATTTGCCATATACAGTTTACACGTCAGTGTAGCGCGGTGAGGAAATTGTTAGAAATCGGACGTTGGAAATGCTGCTGTGTGTGATCGGTCTACGCTGCCGCACGCTTTCGTCATTTCTCTGCTACGTCTTCATTTTTACCAGCTCGCAGTTTTAACCTCAAATTCAAACTGGGGTCAGTTCTCAGCGCCGTTTCTATTTCAAGCGGTAAATATACATATATTGTTATGCGGCCCAGTTCGAGGAAGACGCGGACCCAATTCAAGGAAGGTTTCGTTTCACTTTCATTGTCGCTGCTCGGTTATGAATGAAGATGCAGCCTTTTATGCGAAGCATACTAGCCGCACAATTGAGCTCTTCCTTGCTGCTCCGCGCGCGGCCGCGTAGCTGCCACTTGACCTACATCGGCGCACCACGTGATATGACGTCACAACAGCTGTGAAAGCTGGGGCTCAACTCGTGCGCTCGCTTGCGGACGCGCAGCGTCCACCGGCGGCCTAACTCCCGCTCCTTCCGCTAGGGGCGCTGACGTCACAACATCTGTGAAAGCTGGGGCTCAACTCGTGCGCTCGCTTGCGGACGCGCAGCCTCCACCGGCGGCCTAACTCCCGCTCCTTCCGCTAGGGGCGCTGACGTCACAACAGCTGTGGAAGCTGGGGCTCAACTCGTGCGCTCGCTTGCGGACGCGCAGCCTCCGCCGGCGGTATGCTTCGCATCCTAGGCTTAACCATAAGCTAAGCCAGGCCAATTTTTTCTAAGATCTCGCCATGTATGTACATGTACACACACGAAGGGCACGAAGACGTCACGTGTCTTACGCTCCCGCGATGCCTCATTGATTATGGTGCTCGGCTTCTGGGCTGTAAGACACAGGTTCTATGCCGGCCGCGGCCATCGCATTTCGATGGAGCGAAATGCTAAAGGCCCGTGTACTGCGCGATGTCAGTGTACGCTAAAGAACCTCAGGTGGTCGTAATTATCCGAAGCCCTCTACTAAGGCGCCCCTCATAGCTTGAGTTGCTTTGGAGAAGCTCCATAAACCAAACCAAACCAACTTCACGTATCTTAACCGTGATGCGATCTTCGAGAAGCTTCTTCTTGAATTGCCAAGCCGTTTTTTTTTTCTGTTGTTTTAAGCGAACGCTTTACTGGCCTAACAGGAGCCAAGGTCACCGAGAGGCCACATTTGACTTTCAAGAGGAGGAGCGGTGGGTGGGGGGGCGGGTCTGTCACGTGACTAACCACGTGGTTCGCCGCTGCACCGACAGTCATCTTGCCAGCTCTGGTCACGTGGTTACCCACATGACTCCGTTCGCTTCAAAAGGCGAAGGCGCTGCTCTCGCGTGCGCGCCTGCCAGTTTCTCGCAATGGACGAAGCATTTGCAATTTTCCCTTAGCATTAGAGGCGAAGGAAAGATACCCGTTAGCATCTTGTATGATTCGCACGCAGAGGAATTGTCGCGATTAGTATAACTACGGCATAATAAAGTTTCCGCTTGTATATCTAAGCATAGCTGAGCTCAGCCACAGCTTTTTTTTTTTTTTCAAGGTATACCGATTCCTTTTCTTCTCCCGAGTGATTCATACGTTCCGACTGTCAACGGCGTCGCAGCGGAGCATTATCTTCATGTTGGTGGCCAAGACAAGATCAAGGCAGCATTAATTACGCCGACCACAGAAATAAATAGCTTTTGTGTCCCTTACGCGTCCCGTCCTCTCTCTTTTTTTTTTATGTCGTCGCGGCATTTCCTTCTTTTTCTCTCCAGAGTCCTGCGGGGCCTGGTGCTGCGGGGACCACACCGCGTTTCATGTGAACTGCACACTCGTAATTACGACGCCAAATTGGACACAGGAAACATCCCATTCTTCGTTTCCTTTCGCCTATGTAAAACTGCCCGGAAAAAACGTGCGAAGAGCACACCGCCACCGTGCTGGGTGGCATTTATTTCCACGGGCTCCGAGACACCCGGCAGCGCCGCAGCGTTACGGATTTGCGGAGTGTGCACCCACGTTCGTTCCAAACTCGCGCTCGCGCTGAAGCCAACACGCGAATGCGCGTCGCGTCGGCTTCTCGCACTATCGCGCTCACGTTGCGCGCTTGGTGCCACTGCTTGCGTTGTTAAATTAAGAGCAATAACCATAAAGCATGCGCAGACAGGGATCGCCGGCGGGCGTGCTTACCCACTGTACATTTCGAAAAAACGCGTCGAGAGAGAGGGGGAGGGGAGGGGGGAGAGCGAAGCGAGCTCCGGGCCTCATATACGCGCGCCTTTTAAAAGCCGACGCGAGCGAATTAAGAGTCGCCGAGGGTGCGCGCGCATGCATGGTTGAGTCGAAATAAGGGCGCAGGGACTGAGACAACCCCACCCGGTCGCCCATTCTCGCCCTGTGGATGATGGCGCGGCTCTCTTACGTGCGTGCATTGAGGGCTGCTCTTGGTGCTCAGCAAGAGGAGCAGCTCTAATTGCCGCTGCACGCATGCGGTCAGCTATAGCACGGCCCGCTTCTGTAACGGCGCTAATTTTTGACGCCATTGAGCTCGGCGCGGGCGCGTGCTAGGCCTCGCGATGAACACAATCCGCCCATTATGACTGCAGTACACGCAGTCGGGAAACACGCGAGCGGAGGTCTGTAAATTTACAGAGTGCAGCTTGCGTGTTATGCGGTGCTTCTTGGCACGTCTCGAAGTTTTCGCGTGGCAGCTTGACGGACGCGTAGCGGAAGTCCCAGGCAATTACGAAGGAATTACTGAGAACGTGCGGCTTCATTCGAGTTTAACGTTGCTGAACGAACTTTTGCATCCGGCACCGTATAACGTTTGCGTTGCTTCGGGTTACCATTGGTAACTTCGAGGAGAGAGAGAAAAAACGAAGAGTGGCTACACCATCAGCCAACAACTAGAGCGATATAGCCTGTCGGGGTTAGAAATCTGAAAGCAGAATACTCGCATATCGCTAGAGGTCTGACGGACCTTTAGAACCGTCGAGCCAGCTAGGAAACGACTCGGGATTTGTGTTCCTCGTATGTTACAACAACTGTCCTCTAAGTCACTAATCCTCCATATTATTTTACCATTTTAGCCGACTTTCAGAATGATAGCAGCGTTTGGATCGACGCGAGGACCACCTGCTCTCGTAGTGGACGAGACGTGCAACCGGCTAAAGTATTCTTGCTTTCAATGTTGGATTTCAGAATTGATGATTGGTTGACTGACGATTCCGAGGTGAAGCTTAGGCTTAGGCGAAGGTTAGGCTGCTAGGGCAGCCTATGCGTCAAACCTCAAATACATGGAAAAGGAAATACCCTGCTTTAAATTCTCTAAGTAATCGTAGAGAAGACGACATCAGGCCGCCGGTTTCCGATTCCCTCCGTCTGTTATAGTTTTTGCTGTTATATGTGCGCTCATGCAATTTCAACGAGGAATTACCGTTGATTAGTGTATGCGTGATACTAACGAAGGGACTGGTGCAGGCAAACGTAGTATGTGGAATCTATGTTTTTTTTTTTTCTTCACGAAGTCTGGTACTGCGCTTAAAGTGCACATATTCCTTTTTTCCTTTCAGGGAGGAACTGGCGATGAGGGTTGACCTGACGGAAGCGAGAGTGCAGGTCAGTACAATTTCTATTTTGCTCCCTGCCTCGGCATCTATACCCGAGCCATGTTGACATACTTCAAGCCTGTATGCAGCGGCATAGAGTTCAGTCTTAAAGTAATTATTATGCGAAGGCTTTTCCTTAGAGAAGGGTTACCTCCGATAATCGTGTTCCAGATTACCATTCTGTGACATATACTCCTCTCTGCAACGTGAAATGGAAAAATTTGCTAATCACAAGACGGAACCTCAACTTAGACGAACTAGTAATTACATGCAAATGAGCCGCTCCAAATTGTCCACTGTTTTTGAACTGAAATCATCTGCGAAAAACAAAGTGAAAAGCAAGGATACCTCAGTAATTAGGAATAAAAACTGCTCTAATCATCGCTTCTCATTTTGTTTTTGAAGCTATGCGTAACTCAAAGGTCTGCATGCAGCGAGTGATTTAACGTCTAACTCTTCGCTAACTTCAAACAAAACCAAAAACGGAGTAATTAGAGCTTCCTTGGCGGTTCGTAACCATTACTTTGGTAACTCACCTGTGCATGCAGAGCCTTCCTGGTTAGGAGCAGGAAATAATTTACAGAGTGTGAGCTTCCCTTATGCGTAGCCTTGGCCTCGGTTGTTGGTGTGCACGAGACCTTGTAAGCTCATGTGACACAAGGAAGGCGAGATGTTTTTAAAGATGGGATAACTATGCGACGAAATTGGGCTTGTGCGCAGCTGGTTTAATTTCGTTTAATGTAGCCAGCGTCGCGCCGCCTGGCGTGGCAATAACGCTTGCTTCGGCAAGGAAGAACATTATGCGCAGACCTCCTTTGTGATCAAGAGCAACTACATGCGCGAATTCTTCGTGCGCAAACGGTAGCTTATTGTGTTCCTGGCCAGGAAAACAATGCTGCTGTAGTTTCTGCGAGAAAAGTAAAAAGAAATAAAAAGTTGTAAATGGCGGCTTCTGCGCACGGTATTAATTGTGCCGTGATGCCCGCACGCGAACCTCGCGGTCACATAACGTACAAAACCCGTCCTGTGAGCCCAAAGTCATAGTCTCTGAGCTCGGGCATATGACGCTTTAAACTTTTACCATTTACGAAAACGGTGCCTGTGTAGTGTAGTGTAGTGTAGTGTAGTGTAGTGTAGTGTAGTGTAGTGTAGTGTAGTGTAGTGTAGTGTATAAAAGTGTTAAGCTGTCAAACCCGGCTAGCAAAAGAGTATCGCAGATTGCACTGTTGTTTGAGCTTAAAGAATGTGTCTGAAAGATTGTGCCGGGCCATTTATTCTTCAATTAATTACGAAGTTTCATGAACAAATTGACGAAAGAAGCAGAAATGACAAGGCTGGTGAATATTTCGAAAATTTGCTAACATGTCCTTGACTCCTATATGCACGGTTATCCAAGATATCGCGCGGTAAAAAAAGAGAGAGTTAGTGGAAAATGATTAGACCATCTAAGGTCAGGACAAGCCGGTCTGAATTCATTCAAAGCTGCAGCATAGTCAAATAAAAGTTAAATTTCCATTTGCTCTGCGTAAAAGTAGAAAGAACTAGAGAAGAGCTGGACGGTTCGCCCCGAGTAAACACTGGCAGAAACGGCAACAGAACTATGGATAAAGATTAAGCTTATATATGTGCTGAACGGGTTGACGTTGACCGTGCTCTATTGGCTAAAATAAACGTTTTAAGACGAAAAAATATTGGGGGGGGGGGGGGGGGGAGGCAGAGAGAAAATTACTAGCTAAACGAAGCTAGCGCTGAGGTGATACATTCGGCAAGAATCGTCATGGTTTAACTAAACCGTAGCATAGTTTAACCAGTGTTTTTTTCGTCTTTCCATTTCTCTCTCCATGACCACATCCCTCCAATTACTCTTCTTTATTCTTATCTCACTCTCTTCTTTTTCTCCTCCTCTCATCAACTCATTCTGCTACTTTCTTTTCTTCTTCCGTCTTCTCCCTCTTTCTCTTGGCTTGGCTCTGAGTTTGGCTTGTCTTGGCTTAGCGCCAATCCGCTTCGTTGCAAGCCACGCCAGGGAAGAACAAGTACAACTAGAAAGGACTTCAGTTGCACATCGACTCGGGATGAGCTCCCATCAAATGCTCTCGCTTTAAAATGACTGTAATAGAAAGAGTGGCACGGGCCACACCAGGGTTACGCCATGCTTAAAAATATAGAACACGGCTACCGTATCTGGCGGTTCCTAAGCCGAGATCATTGACAGCTACAATTGCGCGTATGCAGATGAATACGGACGTATAAGAGTACGAAATATATACAAATGCAATTAACAATTGTTTTGTCCGTGACCTACTGCAAGACGCTTAAGAAACAGCTTCAAATTGCAATGAGGACACCGCAGCGAGAGATGGAAAATAAAATAATTGGCGCAATGTTAAGTGATGAAGGAAGACCAGCATGGATTGGAGAACAAAGTGAGATGATCTTGGTATCTAGGAGGCAAACATGGACTGGACTAGGACGCGAAATGCGTAGAACATATAACCGGTGGTTTGCTATGCCGACAGAATGGACACAAAGGAAATGGAAATGTATTCGTGGTGGCAGAGAATATCATCAGTACTGAGGTTAAAAAAATTCGCAGATACGAATATGGCGTGCAGATCAGGGTACGCAATTGAAATCACTGTTGGTCAAATGTTTAGGGAAATCGCCCAAGGTGGAGTAGATTTGTAATAAGGGAGTAATTACTCATTGACGTCCACCCATGCGCAGCCATGTGGCAACAGAGGAAAGCTATAGAGCATTCTCAGAAACTTCGCAGTTGAGGAAAAGTTTTTCCTGGCCCAGGGTTCGAACCCGGGACCATCGCTTCACCGGAGCAGTTACTCTACTAACTGAGCTAAGCGGGACGGCAAGCTTATGGCAGGGCGAGAGCGAAATATCAATGACTCCAAGTGGGAACCCCGGACCAGGACGAATTTTTCTTTAACTGCGAAGTTTCTTAGAAAGCTGTATAGCTTTCCTTTGTAGCTGCATGGCTGCGCTAGGTTTGATACCAATGAGAAATCACTCCTTTATTACAATGAAATCACTGGGTTTGATCACCACGATCAACCGCCCCGCGTTCGTCTTGCGATGGATTGCATTCGGTTAGTGATTATAATGGTGACAACTCTTGCACACGACATAGGAGGTGAATATCTTGCTGGTACCTTTTTACGTTGCTTGTGTTGCTCGGGTATGAGCCCCTGGTTCGTGTTACACAACCTGATGGCTTACTTTACCACTACGCAAACTTTTTCTGTGTGACACTTCCTTCAAGGCACGCACAGGAGTTTTCCCCGACTTTTGCAAAGTGAGGAAGAAAACAAAAGGGAAGAGTCATGTGGGTTTTTTCAGTGTAAAAGCGTCGGATAAAAAGAAACAAAAAAAAAAACATCGACGGGAGGGACAGAGGCGCAGAGGGGGCGCCCCAGCAGAGGCAGGCGACCGTGGAGAGCGGAGGCCGTCCCGGCACGCTTGTTCTGTTTCCTCGATTAATCTTCTCGTTGGCTTCTCCTTGATGAGGCCGGCACCGACGGACGCCACCATAGCGAACTGCACGGCGCAGCTGCGCGCTTGCGTGCGAGCGCTCCCCGAGTTGTTCGCGACGGCCTCGTTAACGACATTTAATTACTCGGATAATGTTTGCACCGAAAACGCGGAACCGACGTACGACCGCCGCTTCAAAGAGGCGCGCTTGTATGCGCACGAACCGAGGGCGCAAGTGTGCGTGTGTGCGTGCGTGCCATGCGTTTCCTTGCGTGCGCTTCGCCTTATCGTCGCTACTGAGCATCACCGGGTGCGTGCGTGAGAGAGAGAGAGAGAAATAGAGAGAGAGAGGAGTGGAAGCACGGAGGAAGCATCCTGAGACAAACGCACAGCTGGGGGGGGGGGGGGGGGATTTCTACACATTACATGCTGACGCGGCGCCGCTCCGTGTAAATATAAAATTTCCCTCCTTATTTTCTTTTTCGTGCGCGGGTCATCCACGTGTGAGTCTTTCTTTCCTCACTGCTGTTGATAGTTGTCCTCCGTTCGCTTGATTTTTTATGCTTTTTTGGAGAAGCCGGGAAGCAAGGCGCGGCGCAGGCGGCGCGTATATATATATTTACAGAGGTGCGTTCAAGCGTGCGGCGCGATGGTCTCGTTGTTACACAAACGAGGTGGCGGCGGCGGCGGCAGAACTGCGCGGCTGCTGCTATACTCCGCCTCATCTAACCCCCCTCTACCGCCACAACTCCCATCCCCCTTCGTCCTCCCTAGTCCACCGCGTCGCTATTGCCGTCTCCTACCTAGAGGCCCCCAAAACTGCTGCGAACAGCGTCATTACTATGCAATGCGAGTATTGTGAGCTTCCGGAAGCACCGACACGCCGCACTCATCGCTCTCTTCTCCTCGCTGTGCCTCGCGCGCGGAGTTTAATTGCGACATTTTTTTTTTTTTCCTTGGGTAGTACAAGGCTGAAAGCAATAGTTAAGTGAATCTGGGGACGTGGGCTCCCCTGCGTCCAGGGGTATGGTGGCCGCCTGCAGTTTGTCGCGTAGTCCACTGAAGCGGGGCGCACTCAAGCAGAGACTGTCGTGGCCTGGGTGGTCCGAGAGGTTTGCGCGGCACGCAGATAGTGAAGACAAGTGGAACAAATGTGCTTGCGTGAGCAAGGCGGTAGCGGTGGTCGCCTGTTTCCCGCGCACGCAGACTGCAGGCATTAGAGGTCTGAATATGCCAGAGGAACATATTTTGCAACAAATGAGTTGTACACCGTTTTTATTGGCCTGTATTATCTCAATGCGTTTCTTTGTTTCATTTGCACTTTCACAAGTCCGATAGGGAACTGAAGGAAAAGAGGAAATGCGAAAAAAAAAGGAGTGACTGAGAAATCGGCAGCAAAAGTCACTAACCCAATACACGGCTCTGATCCCGAGGAAATTAATTCCTATCGCTATAATCCCGCTTTCAAGGCAACTGGTGCCTCACTCACTCACTCACTCACTCACTCACTCACTCACTCACTCACTCACTCACTCACTCACTCACTCACTCACTCACTCACTCACTCACTCACTCACTCACTCACTCACTCACTCACTCACTCACTCACTCACTCACTCACTCACTCACTCACTCACTCACTCACTCACTCACTATATCGCTCAGGTAGTCATTCGGCCATTCACTCCCTCATCTCTTTAGATCCGCACATCTTCATGCATGCATACACCTCCGACTCAGCAACAGCCCGGTCGTTAACGTTCCGCTAACAGGATTTAAGGTTGCACAGCACGCGTCGAAGGAGGCCGGCTTTCAATGCCCGCTGTCGCAAGAAGTAATTTGCTGGTGGCCGCCGCTCCAGGGCCGGCGTTCCCTCGGCCTTTATAATTCAATAGGCTTCGCGTGGAGCGTTTAGTCACCGCGGCCGGCAGCCGCTCATCGCGGGGCAATTTACATGGCGATCCTCTCTGGCTACGCCAACGCATGCGCGATTCCGTCGGCCTCCGTCGCATGATTTACGGCGGTGTTGTCGTGCGGATAATAAACGTGCTCGCTTCGTGGTTCGGCCGACGCCACCGCCGCTGGTGTGTCCGACATCTCGGCCTCTCCCGAGAATACGTTGTTCGAGCCCAGCGCGTTGCTTAAGACCTTCGGCGCATGCGCAGTAGTGAATGCGCGTCCCTTAATTAGATCATAAAGGCGATCTTCGGCGTCTTCATTAAAAATGAGACATGGTGTTGCGGCACCGGCGGGACGGGCGCTTTGGAGCCGAAAGTCTGCTGGCTAAATATATGCGGGGGAAAAATAAAAATGTAAAAAATAGAGGAGGGCGTCATCATGCCAAGAGGCTGGACGGATTCGTGTTGTCTTAATACACGGGACCGTAAATAATACCACGCGACGCAAAGGCGCCTCTGCTCGGTACCGCATATAAAAGGGGGGATGGTAATGGCGGAACAGGTGAAAGAAAAGTAAGAAATGGCCGTTTTTGGGCAATGTCCCTGTAGATGCGAGCGAAGATAAATTGCGGCCAAAAGAACGGGGGCAGGTAATAACATAATCGTATTATCTGCTCTCCCTTCCCGGTAACGATGCGAGCAAAAAGAAAAAAGAATCTGAGAGGCGCGCCCACTTAATTTTCCTCTTTTCCCTATAAATCCTCGCCCGTGAAAAAGTTTCCGTAACCGACCGACCGAGCAAGCGAAGCCCGCCGCATCTCTATAGATACACGCGGCGGAGCAGCGCTTTTTTCCGCGGAGAAGCGACTCCGGTTATGCGGTAATTATAACAATTAGCTTGTCTAATCTCAGGTCTATCAGGCACATCAATGGCTACACCAAATTAGCCGAGCATTTAAGACAGGACGGGACCCGCTGCGTGGCGCGCCAGCGCTCACACAGACGGGAACGCCCCTGTCGAAGCGAGATAAAAACCCAAGAGTTAAGCGGAGGAGGAGGGGTTGGGGGAGAGGAGGAAATATAATAAACGACGACGAGTAGCCAAGAGCCGCATGTAAATAGGCCCGCAAGCGGTTTGCGTGGGTCGGACGGCTACGACGAGAACGACAATCGGGGGAAAGCAATGCGCGAGGCGCTGGTTCCTCCTCTCCCTCGTCCCTCTTTCCTTCTTCTCGTCCTACGAAGGCCGCGGCCCGAGCGAGGGGACAGTTCGCCGGGCGACGCCGAAGGACTCGCGACGGCTACAACGAAGGCCGGGGGACCTAACCACCGGCAATTATCAAATTACTGAGCCGAGATGTTTAAATCTGCGCGACGCGACTGCGTCTGAGCGCGTGTGTGTGTGCGCACGGAGAGACAGGAGGGTGGAAGGCCTCGAGACCGGAGGAGAAAGAAATCACAAAAAGTGGCGTCTTTTTTTCTCAGCCGCACAAAGATAACAGAATCAATGGGAAGGCAGAGAGACCGGTAATGAAGCGGAGGGAGAGTGGACAAAGAAACAAAAAGATGAGAAGAGGCGCGACAGATGCGCATGCAGGGCCATGCAGAGCGTAGAGAGCGCATGGCTGCGCACTCTGCCTCATTTTAATTCGGTGCACCTGTGGGCGAAGCAAAAGGCCATCAACGGGCAGCGAGCTCCGAGTTACGCACTACGAATTGCAAGCAGTGATTCGTATAGGGCCACGCTAAGTAATGCACAGAAATTTTGACGACCACTGCTTTCAAAGCCTCTTTGAGACGAGCGAAAAATTCGACAGACCATAGTAAAATCGCGCAAGTGGTAAATTTGCGCGCTGCGCGCAATTAGCGGGAGCGGGAAGACGGAGTAGTAGTGCGGTTTGTGTCGCGCCGCGCGTTACGTATTCTGCTCACACGGCTCCGCTCCTCGCGCCTGTAATAAATAGCGGGAAAGAGGGGCGGAAATGCAGATAAGCGCGCAAATGGGGTTCTACTTTTCGCCGAGGTGGTGGCGGCGGCGCTGCCGCCGCTGCTGCTTCTGGCTGCTGCTGCTGCTGCCGCACCTGTTGGCGCGTCGAACAAAAAGAAAGGCGCGCGCGATGTGCTCACCTCGACGCAGTGTGAGTGAGCGTTGCAGGCCGGCCGACCGGCCCGCTGACTCGCATAGGTGTGTATGCGTTCTATACGCTCAGTGCTAGTGTGAAAGCGAATTACTGGCCGCCCGTCTAATGCTTATGTATGCCGCCGGCTCAACGAAAGCAGCGTGCATGCGCTATGGGAGAGCAGCTGTGGCTGATTATTGGCGCCCCCCCCCCCCCCCCCCCGTCCCCCTCCGCCGTCCTCTCCTGCCGTCTCCAGTCCATTTCCTGCCGATTGTTCTTCGTGTTTGAGGTGGCATACAAACAACGGCGGTGGAGCTTACAAGCCGTTGTACGTGCTTTATCTGAAACGCAAATTCAGACGTTTTTTTTTTTTTCTTTAGGTATGGTAGCTAGGCAATATGGTCTGTCGCTTATCGCGTGCACTTTATGTAGTTAAGCCCACAGGTGCTGTAATCAGGTGGGCGTTTAAGTACGGCAGCTTATAAAGGAGGTTTTCAGATCAGCTATGAGGGAAGCACGCATAAACGAAGGTGATTGCTTAGAGAGAAGCCAGGGCTCCTAACTGTCGCCAGTGGTGGCATGCACCAGTGACGATGAATGGCACGTCACCACTACCATTGTTGCACAAACATGCACCATTGGTTCAGTGAAAACTCTCTTCTATGTTAATGCCGATGATGTGGCTGGTTCGTTCTTCTTACGGAGACTGGTGCAATTGCCCAGAAGGTGGGCCCCGGGTCAGAGACGGTGTTGAGAGAATTTAGACAGCGACATTTGATCAAAAGACAAGAGGTTAACTGAAGTTTATATACATACAATATTTACAGCAAGGTGGCATGAAACAAAACATGGAACTGGCTAGCTCGGCATACTTAGCCGAGACTTGGTATTAGCTTAAACCCTAGCCAAGAACGACCTTTCGGGCTACAGTGCCCGGGTTTTAAACACTGCGAGGCGTGGCCCGCAATCAACACTGACCAATCCCGCAAAACCAGCACTAACCAATCGCGGCTAACTCTTTACACCATTGGCTACCGTACTTGTAGCTCGCTCTCTCTAGCTTTGAGAATGTCTGTAACCCTCTCCCTAAAACATATACTGAAAAAAGAGCATCAAGAGTTACTAAAATCAAACCACATTCCCGGAAGCGAGCACAACCCGATTGGTACACGGGATTACATGCCCCGCCCTCAACTTCTGCAGTGTTGTCCAAACTCTCTCCCCTCCTGAAATCAAGCGAAAACAAATACAAGTGCGCCGAGTCGTTCCCACGGCATCGCCTGTTTCTGCAAGCACGTGCGGTCATCGTTTCCAAGTATTGGCAACCCACGGGTTCTCAGCTGCCGCTAAGCTGCTGGCATTCCGTCGCGCGGTTGTCCGTGACATCCTTAAATTTACGACTTGTTTACGTCTTCGAGACCCCTCGGCCGTTCGAAGTGTCGCGGTGTCCCTTTTCCCGCTGCGGGAGCATCCACCAGGACCCCATTAAGTGTGCGCCCTTTTGTTCCCGGCCCCCGCGACCATGCCGCACGCGACCATCACAGACATCACTCCGACAGGCGGGCGCCTCGTCCGGCCGTTCATCAGTTGTTCTTACCAGGCGGCATGGCGGCTCCTACGGGGTAGCTTACATATGGCGCGTCCCTGCCGCCGAATCGCGGGACCGCCCCCTTCCCGTCTCCCTTCGTGGAAGCCCCCCGTTGCGTTAGCCGCGCCCTTGACCGCCAGATGTCTCAGTCGTCCCGTGCCGCATTCCTTCCTTTGTTCCCTTTCCGCTGAACTCTGCTGGTAATCGCGGCGAGTTGTTGACACACTAATGGGCTGTTTTCTACACCCCTCCTGTGCGTAGCCTCGAGCTTTACACGCCCTTCCTAAGATTCACGAAAGGGTTCCGTACCCCTGCGTGAATCAGACCCAAACTAAGGGAGATGCTACGCTAAGGAGATGCTACGCGCTATGAAATAAAAGCGTCTTGACCGTAGTCAGGTGCTGGCGACAACTTTACCGAGCGTAAAACAGCATGCACAACAACACACGTTACGACCATTCGCGTACAGGACATTTAGAGAAACACACACACAACAAAATAAGAACTGGTGTCAAAACAAGCACTGACGCAACAGGCATGCAGCACGTCCATGCACACAGTTTCAGTCTCTTGGCTGCAAACTGTTCATGTTTCCCCACTCTCACCCACTGCCCCATCGTGTGCTCCAGCCGCAAGGCATTTTTGCGCGTACCGCCACCTGGCAGTGACAGAGTGGGTTAAGGCTGTGGACATATGCATTCGCCGCTAGCCACCAGGATCGAAAATTTTATCTGGTCTCAGAAAAGTCACGTGCTGCAGTGTGCACCATTCTCTCATTCGTGCTGCTCCCCGGTTGTATCGCTCAGCTCCTACCGCAGCGGAGCTGCCGACCGTGTGCGCATACGGTGCACAAGCCTCCGCACAAGGCCCTAAGTGCCTGTGCCTAGGGGGCCCTCTTGAATGTGCCATGGCCAGCTCAACCAATTCAGCGTAACTGCCCTCTAGGTTTGCGATCCACCTGCTGCGGAGACCCGCCAGGAGATTGCAGGATGGGTCGCGTTTCGACCCTATCAGCGGCGGTGTATCTTCGCCTCCTTCAGGGAGTGAGATGAATTCGTCGTCGTCGTCACTGCTCAGACTCCTTTCATCGACCGCCAAACTCATTGCGGCGTTACCTGAATCCGAGTTTCTCGGATCGGAACAGTCTGGCTTACCCAGCTGTTCTTCCGGCTTCTCGGAAGCTACAGCCTGTGCTACGGATCCTTTCTGAGCCATGCCACTCTCGCCACACCCTGCTTTACATACTGCCGCTTCAGCTGGCAACAAAATGTCGCGCTGGGCAACTCGGCCGGCCGAGCCGTTCATACCGTTCTGCTCATCAGTGCCATTAGCACCACTACTAACATGTTCGGTTGCCTCGCCAAAGTTGGCCTGCGCAGTTTCATCACGAGACGAATTTTTGCCTGGAATGTCCGTGGAGCTCGCCTCCACCTCGGGAACCAAGGCCTGCTTTTCTGTGTCAACCCTCGTGGCTGACAGCTCACTGGGCGGCTCCTCGACGCTAGTGATCGCTTCACTGTCTGCAGGAACCAGAGGTTCCTCCTTGCGGTTCTCAAAAGAAACCGACCGAACGCCGCTGCCGATATCCTCTTTCTTCGCTATCTCGATCAGCGTTCGATCATCGCACCATACAATACGGTACGACGGCGACTGTGCCGTCTCAGTCAGTGCTCTAGCCGCTCTCCGTGAGCGCTCCTCCTCAATTCTCTTCCTCTCCTGCCGGAGATTCTCTTCGGCTATAGCTAATTGACGCTTCAGGTCTCGTATATAAGCGTCGCTCCTCTCCTTTGCTCTGGCTCGCTCAGCCTCTGACGTTTCGGCTCGCTCATGGCCATCCCAATACCCACAGCCATAACCACTTCGCCAACCTAATGCTGCCATTTTGCCTTGGTTAATAATAACCCTGCGGCTCAAGCACTCCCGAGGCAATTAGAATGAGACTGGGGAAACTCACTCCATTGTAGGGCTGTCCATCACGGCACTTGCAGTGCAGCAGCGGCAGGTTGCGTCAGTAGGCGCAGATGTGTGGCCGGCTTCGCAGAAAGCCGCTCGGACGATCCTAATGACGAGATGCTTCTTGCTGGCTCCCGTCCTTCGTTGCTTGTCCTTCCGCCTTCCCGCTGTCGCAGCCTCCTTGTAGCTGATCAGGATATTGGTTTCCGCAGCCGGTCCTTGTGACGCGCCGCTGCTCCCCCGAATCGGAATCTTCTGCAGCCGGTCCTTGTGACGCGCTGCTGCTCACCCCGAATCGGAATCTTCTGCAGCCGGTCCTTGTGACGCGCTGCTGCTCCCCCGAATCAGGGTCTTCCGCAGCCGGTCCTCGTGACGCGCTGCTGCTCACCCCGAATCAGGATCTTCTGCAGCCGGTCCTCGTGACGCGCTGCTGCTCCCGCGAATCAAGATCTTCTGCAGCCGGTCCTTGTGACGCGCTGCTGCTCACCCCGAATCAGGGTCTTCTGCAACCGGTCCTCGTGACACGCTGCTGCTCCCCCGAATCAGGATCTTGATTTCTGCAGCCGGTCCTGATGACGCGCCGCTGCTTGCCCTTGCTGCTCCCCTCTTGTTCTGATCTCGACTGCCGCTTCCCTCCTGCGTTCGTGTTGCAGGAACGTCGTCTCTCCCTGCTTCCAGTCTCGATCCTGTGCTATCACCGGATCCTTGTCGACTGCGCCAGTGAAAACTCTCTCTTCTTATCGTTGATGCTGATGATGTTGCCGAATGTGCGGCTGGTTCGTTCTTCTTACGGAGACTGGTGCAATTGCCCAGAAGGTGGGCCCCGGGTCAGAGACGGTGTTGAGAGAATTTAGACAGCGACATTTGATCAAAAGACAAGAGGTTAACTGAAGTTTATATACATACAATATTTACAGCAAGGTGGCATGAAACAAAACATGGAACTGGCTAGCTCGGCATACTTAGCCGAGACTTGGTATTAGCTTAAACCCTAGCCAAGAACGACCTTTCGGGCTACAGTGCCCGGGTTTTAAACACTGCGAGGCGTGGCCCGCAATCAACACTGACCAATCCCGCAAAACCAGCACTAACCAATCGCGGCTAACTCTTTACACCATTGGCTACCGTACTTGTAGCTCGCTCTCTCTAGCTTTGAGAATGTCTGTAACCCTCTCCCTAAAACATATACTGAAAAAAGAGCATCAAGAGTTACTAAAATCAAACCACATTCCCGGAAGCGAGCACAACCCGATTGGTACACGGGATTACATGCCCCGCCCTCAACTTCTGCAGTGTTGTCCAAACTCTCTCCCCTCCTGAAATCAAGCGAAAACAAATACAAGTGCGCCGAGTTGTTCCCACGGCATCGCCTGTTTCTGCAAGCACGTGCGGTCATCGTTTCCAAGTATTGGCAACCCACGGGTTCTCAGCTGCCGCTAAGCTGCTGGCATTCCGTCGCGCGGTTGTCCGTGACATCCTTAAATTTACGACTTGTTTACGTCTTCGAGACCCCTCGGCCGTTCGAAGTGTCGCGGTGTCCCTTTTCCCGCTGCGGGAGCATCCACCAGGACCCCATTAAGTGTGCGCCCTTTTGTTCCCGGCCCCCGCGACCATGCCGCACGCGACCATCACAGACATCACTCCGACAGGCGGGCGCCTCGTCCGGCCGTTCATCAGTTGTTCTTACCAGGCGGCACGGCGGCTCCTACGGGGTAGCTTACATATGGCGCGTCCCTGCCGCCGAATCGCGGGACCGCCCCCTTCCCGTCTCCCTTCGTGGAAGCCCCCCGTTGCGTTAGCCGCGCCCTTGACCGCCAGATGTCTCAGTCGTCCCGTGCCGCATTCCTTCCTTTGTTCCCTTTCCGCTGAACTCTGCTGGTAATCGCGGCGAGTTGTTGACACACTAATGGGCTGTTTTCTACACCCCTCCTGTGCGTAGCCTCGAGCTTTACAGGTTCATTTTCAATACTGGCATGGATATTGCAAAACGCGCATCATAATAAGAGTCCGCGTTCCAGAAAGTATATATACACGCTTTGCTCAGGAGGCGAGTACGACAGTGAGGTTAATTGACGGCAACGATGAAAATGAGCAGTTTTATGGCTTATTGAGGAATAGACACGTTCTGCTAGTTGTTCAAACCAAGCCGCAATCAATGCCTGTAGCGATAACACTTCAAAGATGTATAACTTCTATCCTCACTGGAATTCGAGCGCTCTTCATGATAGTTAGCGTACAGCAGTGGCTCCAATAAGCCAAAATGCCAAAATTGCAACGTTAATTTTGGGCCCCTTTAACAAAAAAAAGTGCACGCACAAAGTGCTACGCGAAAACCAATGGGGACCATTGCATTGCTCTCCGGAGAGCACGCCGAGAGATGGGTTGTAGCTCCTCTCAAAAGAACACTCTTTCGTAAAGCTTATAATCCCTGTTCCCAGCCCGCCCCTGAGCAGAGGAGAGTAGAGTGAGCATTAGAGCCTGACAGGGCAGATTACGACAGATTAACTGACGAGGAACAGCCCTTAATCTACCGCGGCTTATTAAGGTTTACGAGCCCGACAGCGCGGAATCCCGTTTCGGGGGAACACGCTTACCATAAAATAAGATCCGCCCTAATAGGTTTATCGCACTGCACGCTCGTGCTATTCGGGATCTGCGCACAGTTTCAGATGTTGAGAGAAATTTATTTCCATAATAGGAAAGCCCTGGCTAATCGCGGTGAAGCTATAAAGCGAGCGACTGCCGATTTATGCACATCTTTACAAAATAGACGGTGAGTGTGCGCAACGTCAATGCCAATAAATCTTTTGCGGCAATAAATTCAAAAGCCTTTGAGCACCCGGAGTAACTTATATCCCCCCCCCTCCCCCCACTCACTATCTTTCTCTCTCTCTCGTTGGTACCGTGGGCGGAAAATGGCGGGCGCGACGGAGGCGCTCGCACCCGCAATTTCCGGCCGCCATGCAATCCGCCCATCATGCATATGCGACGTAATGCGCATACAAAGACACCTCTGTTACTTCGCTTTCCACGCCCTCTGTGATCCCCTCTGTTTTCTCTGCTTTTTAGCTGTGCTACTTGTTAATTTCATTCGTATGTCATGCTCTTCAAAAAAAAACTCATAAGTGTGTGTGCTCTTATTCGAGCTTGTTTTCTGTACCCGATGTGATAGCAATACGAGATGCTTTTTGATTGCAACCTTAGTTCCTACGCAATACGGGCGAAACATTGTGATGCCATATATAAAGGGTGTTTCAATAAGACGTAACACAAATTTAAAAAATGGGCTTAATGAGTTAGAAGAGCGTTTGTTTTGGCGTAGCATTGTCAGCGGTGTAGTACATCAGAATACAGGTGTGTGCTAACTATTAGGCTGGTTAACTGATATTTAATAGTTGACTTTTAACTGTTACTGTTAGGCTCCTTAATTATTGACAGACTTGTAGCCCACAGTAATTAATACCCATATCAGTTTTCAGATATTCGAAAACGCGGTTACCTTCGGCGTGGTGGTCCAATAAACTGTGGCTACATCGTGCCAAAGTAAATGCGTTTTCGAGAAGCTTGCAGGCAAAGCAACCTCTCCAGTGCACGTAACTCGTTGAAATAGCTGAAATTTGTTGGGCCACAGCGCCGAGGGTAGCCGCGTTCTCTAAAATCTAAAAACTGATATGGGTATTATATATGGTGGGCTACAAGCCTCTCAATAATTAGGCAGCCTACCAGTAATAGTTAAAAGTTGACTATTCAATATTAGTTAATCATTCTGCTAGTTAACATGTCTTAGCTGTATTCTGATGTGCTACACCAAGGACAATGCTATGCCGAAAAAAAGCGGTCTTCTAACTCAAAAACCTTATCTTTAAGAACTGTGTAAAGTCTTTGGTAAAACACCTTGCATATATGCACCTCCCTTTAAATATGGAGCTTTTCTTTCTTTCGTTGCTAAATATGACCCAAATTTGGTTCATCTGGCCTGAAGTTGCAAACAGCTTGTTGCCATTGTGTAGATAGAAATGGAGCTCTGCTCACCTCACTAGTCGTGCCTTTTACCGGTGATACCGAAAAGGGCGCTGGCTCTGATAAAGACTTTCTTTTCTTTACCCACTCCCGCTCTTCTTTCAATACCCGCGACAAACGCGTGGAAACGCTTTTATGACCTCGTATGTGAATTTTTACAGTTCTCTAATGCGACCATAGGAGTTTTATACCAAGCTTTAGGGCTTGCGAAACAGATACCCCTCTGCCACCCCTATATGTAGACGAGAAGTATTCGGCTTGAAAAAATTCAGTAACACGAAGGCTGAGGTACAAACATATGTGCTGAATGGTATGGACGCCGAAGGATGCTGAGTTTTTCGTCGACAACCAGGGAATGGGCTTGCTATTGATGCCTGAAGCAGGGTCACCGTTGCGGATTTCAGGGCCGCCCTAGCGCATCGATTCTTTTCACTCGGTTCTATTCCGTTCTTCCGGAATTATACTGCGAGATGATCTTCAACCACGAGTGCCCGACCCCAGCGATGACGGGATCGCGGGGGTGCATAGATAGTGAGTAAGAGGGAAAACGAATCGGGTTAATAGGATTGCATACGTCACTATAGCTCTGACTGCATGCCTTGGTTCCCGAGCAGTATGTACATATAAAGGAGTAACTTGTGCACAAGGTAGCAACCTTTCATCGACAAAATCTTAGGTGGAAAGCTGTAAAGAAGCAGCTTAACTCCTCTGACATTTTCCCATAATCAAAGGCAAAAAATTTTGCAGAGACACTTAAGTCTGTTATATGTGGGAATGCGCAAGCATTACTGTCCCAGGGTGAACTACTGCCCCCCCCCCATTACGCACACCACCCACACACGCGCGTATGACAGCACCCGGAACGCTGTACGACGAAAGGTTGCACCATAATTTTGTTACGAAAATTGGTTTTTGAGCAAGAGGAAATGACGCGGTAACTGTCTCACATCTGAGTAGAGACCTCAACCGTACCTTGAGGAAAGAGATAGGGAGACTTGGAAGGCACGTAATTGAAGGTGCATATGTCGTCGGTTCGAATCCGACACGCTAGCTAGCCTCCAATTTGATTCTGCATGTAAGCTATACATGCAACGAGAAATCGTGTGACATCACCCGGAAACGACTTACGACAATCGGTTGCGTCACTATTTTGGTACGTATATTTTCGGGAAAGCTGGCGCCGCATTGAGGTCAGCCAGTGGAGAGTATATGTAGACGAGCGACATCTATATTATGCTCTGAAGTGGCTGTGCTCGGCTTGCTGTATGCTGCATACGGCCGCTTGATGACGTCACCCTGTTTTTGTTGCCATCGCTAGGACTTTATGCACCATCTGCGAGTACACACACTTACCCACGCCGGCGGCTTTTCTCGTAATGGGACTAATAATGCGTTCGCATTGATAACGCCAGAGAGTCGTGGTGTCTTTCACCCACAAACGTTGCCGGATATTGGGAACATATAACGCTGGGCTTATGAATGAAACAGCAGCCCTTGGTTTTTCCCGGTGTAGAAACAAGGACTATATAGAGCTAAAGAAATGTCCCCGAAAGAATGGGGCGATCGAACAGGCGGCTCGTGCCCGTACGTTAGTCTACGCCGTCTGCTGGCACGCAACGCTTCAAATAGGCCTCAGCGGGTCCGTCTCTTAATGGCCCCGTAATTAAGCGTAGCAGCAGTGATTTGCGACCAGGCACTTAGCGAGCTCCGAGTTGCGCTGCAAAGACACGCCGAGAACCACTTAACATCTGCCCCTCCCGCTTCGTTCCTCCTTTCCCCCCGTGCTCTCGTATCGCGCATCCTGCTTATTCGGTGAAAAAGAAAGAAAAAAAGAAAAGCTATTCGTGCCGGCCGGGACAAGTGGATATCGCTCCGTAGCGTTACTCGCTATATCGGCTCGAATGCAGATGGTGGGCAGTCTAGCCTCTCCCTGGGGGCATCGTTAGCTGCACGCAAATTTTGTCAAGTGCGCAAGGACGCATTCCGTTTGAAAGCCGGCCTGCTGCTTGCCCACTTAGGCACGGCGTGTTCAGTTGCATGCAGCATGGCAGACGATAAGTAGCACTCCTCGGTGCTGTTGCTCAAGTCACTTTAGTCGATGTGTTCACCGAGGAGTAATATTTTTTTCAAGCTTTAAAACCACACATCTGAAGGGTAATGTTCAGACACTTACAACTTTGAAGATGGCCTCCGTTCTTACGTCCATGCAGGCACGCAGCAGCGATTAAGCCAAACAGGAGCATTGCTAAGGTGACTGAGCATTGGAAAAGGGAGGCTTGAGCTCGAATTTCTTTTTTTTTTTTTGGGGGGGGGGGGGGGGGCGGAGGCGGGCTCCCTTTTCCTCCTTCTCCCCTTTGCACACATGCCTGCAGGTCTATGTCTAGTCATTTTCTAGCCTTTCGAGGCACAGCTGGAATTACGGAAAGTAAACTTTACAGTGTCTAGTATAAGTTACCATGCAGAAACACCTTAACGTCATAGCCCCCTTGTAGTTTCAGTGCTCATCTTGCGCTTTCGCTGTCCGGGTGGAAGGCAACCGCCAGTCGAACGTGAAGCCGCTTATGTAGTTGTTTTAGAATCCAATGAGTTCAAAAGGGCCGAATGTGTGAAACACGCAGGTAAAGCCTGCGAAATCATTTTGCGCTACCATTTGAAACGGCGTCGTAATCACCGAATAATTTGGCGTCGGCGCTGAGGCTTCTCTGCAATGCACAGCGACGGGCAGAGGCCCCAATAATGACGCCACGTATGACGGCGTTGCGATTCCTGCGAAGAAACAGTTGTTTCATGGAAGCAAACCAATGACATCAAAGGTGAAGCTCACGAAGCTTTGTTTGGCGGCATCGGATCACGCACAGCAGCATGTAAGCGAAGGCAGCGGACATCTGAAATTTCGGTGATAATGACGTCACTACGAGTTTCCCCGCATTCTCCAACGCAGTGAGGAGAAGCCTCAACATCGTCGCGGTTTTAATCTACGATTAATTCACCATTTGAAATGCTAGTGCAAAAATACTTTGCATGCTTTTCCTAGAAGCTTCATAGATTTGAATTCTTGAATAACCTCGAATTCTCAAAAAACCATTTCAGCTTCCCTGTAAGGGCAGTCGCTTCAGCCGGTTGCTCTAACACGACCTGTAGTCGTTTCACTTGAGAGTTTCTATAGCTATAGGATTCATTTATAATCACAGTATTTGCTACAGGTACTTGCAGCTGCTCATGGTCGTTAACAAAGTGTATGACGTACGAGAAAGTCCGTTCCAACGCACAGCGCTTGGCTAAGTTACGACACAGCTCTAAGCTTGTAACTTGATGTTGTGTACGTCCGTTGAAATTTGCTTTACTTATCCTGTACTGGGTAGTCAATCGCATACCACGCGTGCCGCAAGTTGGCGTAAAAATGCAAGCGATCAAAGTTTCTAATTTCACTTCCATGGCGCTCGTGGCTAACGCTGAAATGAAATCAGTAAACACCAACTTCTACTTTATAATGTTATTTTGCGCGATCCTGAACGCGTGAAACAAAGTTATGACAATAACAGCGGTACAAGAGCAGCTGGTTCTACTTTACCGCTCTCCTAACGAACCGAAAACGAAGCGCAGGAAGTGGAATATCTGTGTATACCTGTACAACAACATAAAACCCAGTGCGGACTATAGCGGCCTGTGCACCTCACCGCGGGTTTCCGCTCACAGTAACGTAGAGCTCGTTTTCATGGCTGCAAGGTGACTATCATGCCATCGGTGAAGCCGTGCTCAAGGTTTTCGAGAAACGTTTTGCAAACGCAGGTCGCTTTACTTGTAGTACACGTGCCTTTACAATGTAAGAGAGCACTGCTCACGGTGGAATGAAATCAATAAAACCTGCTGAGAGACGAATAACACCAAGGAGAATCCTGTTGAGATTACGTTCATCTTGTATACGCATTGTTATGGTTTGGTTTCACCACTCCACATAAACCTCGCTTTGAAGACAGCTTTTTTTTTTTCATATTTTCACGAAGCATAGCAGCAGGGCTTTTTTTTATTTTTTCTGATAAAGCTCTGACAAGTTTTTACATGACTGCAATTCAGTGGCTCAAAAGAAAGTAGCTGAAACTTATCTACGCCAAAAATTGCGGAAATTTCAACATTGAAAGCTATAGAAGTGTGGGAGAGGTACTACATGCAGTTCATATATCGAGTAAATGTTATTTTCCTGGACATCGGTGCAGCTGAATCCTACATCCGTTTTAGAGTCCCTGCCCGCACTAAGGCTCACCATTGTGATGCCTGTAATCTTGCTTACCCTCATAAGACGTTGGCGCATAATGCTTTTCGAGACACGCGTCTTTCGTACGCACCCGAGGTCGCCATGTTACAGAATCAAAACAAAAGCGATGTCCTCACGAACATGAGTAGTGATATTTTTTTTTTTTCGTGTGTGGTATTCATACAAAGCAAAATTAAACGTTTACCCTTTCCAAAACTGAAGTGCTCCCAAGGTAGCGTACGCGGTCATATACTCTTCAAGGCGACTAACTAGCTTCCTTAACAGATTGTACCTTAAATAATTGTTAAATGTTGTTGATAGCAAATGTGCGTCTCAGCTGCTGCTTGCTGATTTCACGAGCAACTGACAAATGAATGCCTGTATTAAATGCCACTAGAAACAAGTCAACACAAAGAATAGGAAAACCTGCTTTCGTACAAACCATTCTATATTTATTTTTGTAGCTTGTCCCCTGTTACCGTACAAACGCAACGCGCAGATTACACGTTGCTAGCTTTCCCACACGACATCCCAGCAATGCAGCCGCGTTCTTCTCTCCCCCCTTCCCCTTCTCTCGCCCCTCGCTTTCCTTTCCATCTGGTGATTTTCGCTTCTGGGTGTCATTTTATTACGCCAATTACGAGCGTAATTGCAAGGTGTCCTCGGTCTCGCATGATTGAATGCGAGGCTGCCTAATGGCGCCCAGTAATGATGATTACTGTCTCCGCACGCCACGGCGGCCTGCACGCCATCTCGCGTCATTCCAATTGGCACCGCGACGCGAAGAATGCGAACGGCGCGTTTAGCTAGCAGCAGCAGTGCACTGCGTTCCAGTTAAGTATTAATGCCATCCCGCATATGTTTATAAGGACGCAGTCACGAAGGGCCGTTGTGGTGCGCGCCGCAGCTGCCGACAGCCGAAGGAAATTCGCAGTGTGTACACCGCGCGGTAATTTGCATTGTAGATACTCGCTTTGCATCGTTTCGTTGGGCTTCGATCGGCCCCCTAATAGTTGGCCGGGCGAAAAATGCGGGGTGTTCGTTTCATCCGAGTATTGCTTATCGTGCTCGGATAATCATGTACCGTGACTTATACGCCTAGCGCGCAGTGTATATTAGTCCCAACTAGCACATGGCCGAATTAAAAATAGAAAGCAGCTCTATCAGCAGACCGGCGCATTGTTGAGACTGGTTACAGACGCCGAATATGTGACTGCCCTTTTTTTTTTCTCTCCGTCTATTACCGGAGCTAATTTTCCTTACCTGCCTTCTCCTCCTTTAATACCCGCTTTACGAGTCGCATGCTTTCTTACAGGACAGCCCAGCAGTTATAGGAAAGCCAACGACACGCAGAATTCGGCCGCATTGTTCCAGGCGTCATTTATACCTCGAAGCATTCGTCTATGCCTTCGAGCGGAGCAAATTTGTTTGCGTTTCGCCGAGCCCGACGGCGAAACGCGATATAACGATGACTGTTGGCACGGTTCTGACAACCGAAAAGAATTCGACAGTCAGAGAGCTACGCGCGGCGGAAAATTGACGGGAAAAAAAGCATTAACCTATACGTTGTCACACAAGGCTCTGCCTTGCCTTGCCTTGCCTTAGCTTATGTGAATTTTGTTTTTGTTCTCCTGTCCGAGTCATTTGGATCGCTGGTCCCCGCCCCATCTTGTTGCATCCGCGCAGGCTTCTATTTTCTGAAGCGAAAAAAAAAAAAAAAACACCCAAAACCTAGCGACTATGGGTGTCAGTCTCATTACAGGCCGTGTGTTATTACGCTCCGAGCATGACACCCAACGTCGTGACGCGACAAGGAAAACAAGGGAAGGGTGCTGCCTACTTGCGTGGTGGCGAGCATTATTTGAAGCCAAAAAAAATATACAAAAAGCAAATAAGCGAAGAGAAATAGCTACAGGCAAGCAACCGGTGCGCTCGGCTTTCAAGTCGATGCTCCAAGGAGGTGTGATTATCTCGTCAGAGGCGCTGGAGGCCATCGCACATTTCAGGCATCGCTGCGCGCGCTCGTTCTCCGCTTTGTTCGTACGCAGGCGCCCAATTCCCTCGCATCCTCGGACCTGCACAAACAAACATATAAAAAAATACACAGGAGCTTTGATCGCGGCCTTGCCGTCGCAGCTATACCCTTCTGTACACGGGGAGTCGGGCTGACGCGCCCTGCGTGCTATGCCTGCGTAAACACACACGCACGCATGCTAAAGGAGAGAAGCGCGTTATATAGCGGCAGCCCCGTCAAGTTCTCGCCGCGGCTTTATGCATATACACACGCACACGCCTGGGCGCGCGGGCCTTAAGTAGGAGGAGGGGCGCGCGCCATTTTTACCGGGCTGCCCATCACGTATCTGCTATACGTGCCGGCGCGCGTCGTTCAGGGTCGCGTTGGGTTCAGGTTCAAAGAGGCACTGCCGCCGGCGCGTACGGAGCCTGGGGCGGGCAGTGAGCGAGCGAGCTATCGGGGCTGGCTAGCTCGTCCGCGCGCTCGCGATCTGCGTCTCTCCATGGACCCGCCGCGCGTTCTGGTTCAGAAGCTGAGCTGCTCTTTTATGTGAGTTCGGCACGCTATTTTGGCGTTTCATTCTGCGGTAGCACCGTGGCTAATTGAGAGCCGTTTCTGTCTTATTCGGCAACGTCGCCTCGAGTAAGGGCTCTCCGCACGTAGTTCCTGGTACAGTTCGTTCGAGACCACGCGGAGAAACACTCGTCATGGTTAATTAAGGAATGCATGCGCGGAAGTCTGCGCAAAGCACTGCTTTTGGAAGCCAAGTAAACATCCGCGACCTAATAAAAATAGAAGCCGAGTGCGCTGTTCCTGCTGCGCCAAGTTACCTCGACACGTGAGATATTCACACGCGCTTTTAGTGGGAGCAGGCGCTTCTGACAAATGTCGTTTACGAGAAGTCGGTGCTGCTTGCTTCCCTTATTGATGTTAAGTGCATTGCTGGAGCCACTGTATAGTGTGACGTCATATTTAAACTTTTCTGTTTTTCAGCACTTGGTTTTACAGTAGCTACGAAATGCGCCTTTGAACGCAGCTGCACTATGGGCAAACACCGCGTGAAATGCACACGATTGCGATGCCGCGAGGGGTGACGCTGTATAATACTCCGGAAGCTCGCATTCGACGCAGCAGGTGAAGAAGGAGACACAAACCGATGCGCGACCATAGAGCCCTTTCTATGTAGCATCATGCGCAATGTGCTCAGCTGCTCTGGCGATCTAAAAAGAAAGACAGGAGGCACACACATAGGGCCTGCGCGTAGTTGACTTAATTACACGCGACGCCTCTCTGCTGCTGCAGCTCGCGCGAAGGCCAGCGACTCAGTCTCGTGCTCTCTGAGGGCCAAACAGCGAGAAAAAAAAGGAGACAAGAAAGGAAGCAGAGAAAATAGAAAGAAGAAAGGAGAAAGAGGCCGCCTACTTCGCACCCTGCTGCGTGGTTCGACTGTTACGCCGGGAGCCTGTGGTTACGGGCTCCCGAGTTCGACAGCCAAAAAAAAGGTTTCGGAGATGCTTAACCCGCCCTTGAGAAGAGACGGGCGCGAGTGTAGCACCCCAGGTGTCAGGCTGCTCGCTCGCGGCCAATCACAGGGGACGGGACACCGTGCCACCGCACGTCTCTTTCTCTGAAGCGCGCAGCTCGGTAGCGCTATATAGCTTCGCCAGCCATGACGAGTTTCCGCGTGAAATTACGCGCCTGGTGTGTGCATCTGTGCCCTTTTTACCCTGCGTTTGCGCTTTCCCGCCGGTCTCTCTTTCCTCTCTATCTCTCTTTCTATGTTTTTCTGCGGGACCGTGGGACGCGCGCAACAGCAGTCAGCGGAGAAGTCGATGCGAGCGGGACAGCCAGAATGCGGCCGCACAGAATCAGCGGTCGGAGACGGGTTCTTTCGTTCGGTGGCTGTCGCATAGAGCGTGAGACGCGACGGGTCACGGTGGGCGTTGCAGGAGGAGCGCGTTTTCCAATCTGCAGGGCTGGCCGCCACGAGGAATGCACGCCACCTTGTGATTTCGGGTTGGGAAGAAAAAGGAAAAGATCGCGGGAAATTACTCTGTAATTTGTTACGAGCCCGGGATAACGAGATACTTTGATTTGCAGCTGGGTGCAGGGAGGGAAAATGGGGGGTCACCTTCTTACCTCTCGCACTCTATACATACTCTTCTGTGTGTTTGTATGTTTTTGTACGTATTGTACGTATTCTGTCACTCCTGCGCGTTATAACTGTGCGCGCCGCGCGAGGCTCTCGTGACGAAGGCAGGCAGGTGCTCGCTCGCACTCGTCTCGCTTCCCAACTTCCAACGTGCATTTCTCATTTCGATGAAGGGATGCAGAAGAGCAGGAGGAGCAGATGCTCCGAACTGCCGTGGCTCTTCTCAAAGGCCGGTTAATACGCTCGCTGTAGGAAACGGAATCGAAATTCTTTGCGATGCCCAGATTCGAAGGTCGTTCCTGTCGTCCTCGTCGCTTGCGAAGCTGAGGCGGAGAGCTGCGGCGTAAATTACACCGCGTGCCAAGAATTTGGATGGAAAGGAAAGCACGCGAGTCCCCCTTTGGTGCCCGGATGAAGGATATAAACAAATTTAGAAAAAGAAGCAATAATTAATGAGGAGGTGAAAATAAAAAGAAACACAGCTGATTGATCGATGCGTTCGACATTCGGCGGATTCCTGAGCGGACGTTTTGCCCGGGTAATGATACGTGACGCGTTCGAAAATAGAGACAGCTGCTGGAGAGGGCATGCAATCGAGCTAAATAGGGATAGAGCCCGCGTTGCAGATCGAAGCAGCGCGTTTGGAAGGTATGCCCCGGAGACGGAGCGACAGTCGCTGTCATTTCGGAAGAACTGTCTTTCTGCCAATGTAAGGGCCTATTTTGTGCCTTCCTTCTTCATCTTTATTTTTTATTTTTCTCTCCTTACATGCTTCAAGGCCGCTCTCCATATATCATTTTTGCCTTGTTAAAGAGCCTGACAAGTTCAGCACTTGTTATTAAGCTCCGCAGTCCCATTATATACGCGGAATAGATTCGCGTGTATTTCTGCTGCTCAGCAAAACGCTAGAAGAAGTATAATAAATTGTTTGCAGATTGAATAGATATGCGTTCACGCCGGAGCCAGCTTCCAGTGGTTATTACGAGACGGCGAAAGTGGCAATGTTTTTAATTTTTATATTTGCTTCAGGCCAATGATAAATGTCGGAAGTGAGCAGCATTGTAACACTGTCCCACGAGTGCAGAGTAATGCTGATAGACTACTTTTCAGATGAACGCGAAAGTTCGCACTTCTTTCAACATTGAAAAACGTAGAGAGAGGGTGTGGTAGATGGTCCTTGGCGATCACAAAATGAACAAGGCAGGGGAAAACCTCAGGTTGCTTGAGCCAACGTTTCGACAAGAGGACTTGTCTTCGTCTGGGCAGACGAAGACGAAGACAAGTCCTCTTGTCGAAACGTTGGCTCAAGCAACCTGAGGTTTTCCCCTCCCTTGTTCATTTTGTGATTGAAAAACGTAGTATGATATGAATCCCGTGAAGCAGTTTTGATCGTTGCATAACAAACTTTTGCTTGCGCCACGGGAATCTGCGATAAGCGTATAAATGTTTGGCAACTCGTAACAGTTCATCTCTGTTCTACTTCAAAGATGCTGTGTGAGCGGTATGGAATACATGGTTGTGTGCAGTATGAGAACCTACTTAAGTTCCTCGGAGGACGATTTTTCTAGCTAAAAAGAAACATAGTGCAGCCTTACATGATTTGAAGGTTGTCGCTTTGACTTCGGCCTAAGATTTCGGGCCGAACACTGCATTATGCCTGGTGTAACGGTCATTTACTCCCCACTAAAAAGGGCTGTGCAGGATTGGGGAGCCAAGCAGCTAGCTAAGCTCGATTTTTCTGCCTTCTTGCAAAATTAAATAGCTTTAGAGCACTTTGTCCCGAGTAAGTTAAGCCTATTCAAATCGCGTAAGACTTGCCTGCGTCACTGTCGCAGTGGTGCAGCTAACAGACACGACCAAATCCTAGACAGATGATTCGCACCTCTGCCGGCAGAATTTGAGTCTGCTACCTTTCTACTCACTCGGTCACGTGGCATTCGTGCTTGCAGAAACTTGTCACGTCGTAATAATAAACGGGTCTGCATCTCACTTGTTTACTGACAACTGCAAAGATTCCTCCGATATACTTAGCCGCACACGTACACTCGAGGACAAAAGTCTGAGGACCACGGGTTCCTCAAACTAAGCCGACAGCTCTACTATTAGCCGGCGGCTGGAGACTGCACTTGTGGAGATGAAGGAACAAAACTTTGAGCTTCACCTCCACTAGTGTGGTCCCGCCGACGGCTAATAGCAGAGCTATCGGCTTCGCTTCAGGAACACGTGGTCCGCAGACTTTTGACCCCGACTGAACCGACGTTGCATTCTAACCTGATGGCCCAGCGCAAGTGCACGTCGTTCGGATGTTGGGCGTTGGTGTCCCCGACAGTTTGCAATGAAACTGAACATTTGAAAACACGTTTACTACTCAGCTTCTATGACTGCGCGCTTTGCGTTCGCATTTGTGTGGGTGTGTTTTGTTCCACCGGTGTCTGTCTACCGCAAAGGCCGCCGTTGATGAAGTATGGTAGCTTCGTCCAGAGCAGGGAGATGACCGCTCTGTCCTGCGCCTTCGGAGGAATAAGTGACCGGGCGGATGGATCTCGCTGGGAGCCAGATTTGCGTGCAGACTGCCCGTCAAGGCCGTGCTTCCAGAAAGCAATGGGATGCAGAGGTAACTAAAACGCGAAATCAGGAAGAGCCTTAGACGCGTATACACCTGCCAATATTGGTGCAGCATCGGTCCTGTGCCACGAGACAGAAACGAATATACGCAGGATCGAGGATGCCGCTTACCCCGCCAAGTATACATTCGGGGCTTTCGAGGTGTCCTGGCCAGGATTTCCAAGGACCTCATCACGATGCGACGCGTTTTGTGATATATATTACAAGATACCGCGGCGATGGCCCACTGATCTGAGCATATCCGCCTCGCTTGCGGTAGGTTCTGGGTTCGATCCCCAGTGCCGCCAGGTACCCGCCGGTTTTCCAACGGGTACAAGATTTCCTCCGGCCTGGTGCTCGGTTTTGCTGGCGTAAGATGGTCGGGAAAAGAGTCTTGGACCAAAGTGTCGTTTATTTAAATCACTGATTAATCTGTGATTTACGTATATCACAAGATGCGTCGCATGATAGACACGCAGACCATAAGGTCTACGTTGCACAAAGCAAATAATTTTTGTTCTAAATTTACTTTTACTCCTGAATCGAACTTACGAAAGCATCCAGGAGATTATGCGTCGACAAAATAAAACTACCCAGAAGAAAAAAACAAAAAGATTGCTACTTGCTCATACTTAAGGAGTGATGCTTGAACGCCGCCGCAGCGGAGGCGTCGTAGTTTGAGCATCTGCCTCGCATGCGTGAGGTACGAGGTTCGATCCCCAGTGCCGCCGGGGAGCTACTGGTGATACAATAAATGGTACAAGCTTTCCCCTGGCCTGGTACTGGGTTTCTTTAGGATGAAATTCTTGGAAGATGGGTTCTGACCCCACTTTGAGAAGACGAAAACAGCTTGCACATGGCGTTCTTTGGCCCCACATGCCTTTGTTCCATAAAAAATCGCAATATCATCATCATCATGCTTGAATGCATGCTAATAGAGTGTTCCCTTTAATTGCTCTTGTCTGTACATATGCTACAGATAACGCAGAAGGGAAAGAGGGCGAGGGAAAGGCGACAGTCACGAGGTCCCAGATTGAACAATAAAAGGGACTTCACTCCGGAACCGAAAGTGCGGGTGTCAGGACACGAATATAGTGGAGCCTATAAAAGCATTTCAACGCTATAAACTCTGCAGGTGCCTGCATGGATACCCAGCCGTCGTTCCGTATTCTGAGCTAGCTCCAAATCGTTGGCATGGAAAGAAGTGACTGTTGTTATTGACGCCGCACCGCTGTCGCGCTAGAAACAAGTCGAACGCATTAATAAATAGAACAACCCAAGCTTGTTCTCTATACGGCGCAAGTATATAGACCTGTTTTCTCTGTGACAGATATATAACCCGGTCCACACAGAGCACAACACCCCCGGGAAATGAAATAACAAACAAAGCAAAGGAGGCATTCAATGGGGAATAACATAAAGGCGACGGCTTCACGCCCTTATTTGGCGCCCCCCCCCCCCCCCCCCCCTTTTTTTTTCTTTCGATTGATGAACACCCGAACACCTGCTGCGGCGGTGGTGGCGGGATGGAGACGTCAGATGGCCGAGTGCGGGGTATCCGGCGTTGAGCTCGTACACGGCATGCATTTATGCATGCGCCGTAGTATAGTTGTCCCGGCGAGTCATAAGGCCGCAGCCCTCACTCGAATCGAGCACGCACAACGCGTATCTGTACGCTCGCGTTTACGGCACAAAACGCGCTCTTCATCACAACGAACCCTGCAAGGACTGCGAGCGACGCCTTTTGGAAGCTGCCGCTCTTATTTCTCCACTTTGGTTTGTGTATTAATCCGTTTCTTTAGTTCGTTTGGGCGCCTGTTGATGGCGGTGGCGGCGTCCCGAAAGCGAACACAATCAAGTGGCGACCCAAAGGGTTGATTGCGTGTGCGCGGGGGCCATCTGGGAAGCGGACGGTTTACGCCCACCTGAATTCGTGGGCGGGGACGTGCCCGCCTAATGGGGACCCGCGCGGGGTCGTGCCGCCGCCCCGCGCACGCTCGGATGAAATGGCACCAGCGCAAAGTACGCGAGCAGTCTCCGTCCGGCGCGAGCATCGCTATTGCCACAGCGGACGTTCTCTCTGCGGGTGCGCGGAGATGCGCGTGCGTAGGCAAATGGATTCGTACGTATACGCTATTGCGAGCGTGGACGCTGTATAGGAGCGCCGGAGGAGGCTGCGCGGCATATATGCAGCCACAACTTGAACCGTTCCGGTGATTTATCGTTGTTCGTCCCATCCCGGACGCCCCGCCGGTGTCAGTAAGAAAAAAAAAGGGAGGGGGGGGGGGGGGGGGGTGAGCGGAGAGTGCGGAACTGTTCCGCGAGCATTCTAATACTGAAACTGTACGTGTGGGCCCTGAATGAAACATGGTTGGAACTGCTCGAGTTATGCGTACCTTCGATTACCGCACTGCCTGTTGCAAAGCAGCAACAAACCGTTCTTTCTTTTTTTCTATCTCGCGCTCTTCTGTGATGGCGACTTGCATGGCTGCTAATGGAGGTGTGGTTATTAATGAACCACGGCGTAATTGTGAGCGTTGGGTAACATCACAGGTGATTACTCCGTACATTTTTCTGTCCATGCCGCACAGACACGTTTTATGTGCGATTTGTGCTGGGAATCCGACATGCACAAGCGAATGACACGGTTCGGTGTTGTGACACGCCCTGACGACCCCTGTCTTTCTTTTTTCTACCCACCCACAGGTCTGGTTCCAGAACCGGAGAGCCAAGTGGCGCAAGCAAGAGAAGGCCGCGGGCAACGCACTCCAGTCGCAGGGCTACAACCCTTACTCTACGGCGCAGTCGCTGAGTTCCTCCACGCCTACCATGGCCGGAGCGCACCCGTCGCCGTCCGTAGCAGCTGCCGCCGCAGCGGCGGCCGCCTTCGGCTCGCTGTACGGCCGCAAGCCGCCCTCGGCCGCAGGACCCGAGGCCAGCCTGCTGAGCGCAGCCAGGCTCTCGCCCTACATCGGCTCGGCGGCGATGCCGCTGCTCACTCCCGGCCACGCGTTCTTCCCCATCAGCCCGTTCGGGCCCTTCCTGCCGCCATCGCTGCCGGCGCTGTACCAGACGCCGGCACCGTTCCAGAACTGGCTGGCCACGCTGTCCGTGCACAACCGGCAGCGGACCGACATCACTCCTCCCGATGTCACGGCGCCGCCGCCGCCGACCACGGCGCCCGTGCTGCCGCCTTCCCCCCCGTCCTTACTCCACCAAAGAGTGCCTCCAGCGGTGGCCATCCCGCCGCCACCTCCGCCTCCGTCCAACGCCGCGGTCGCTGCCGCTGCGGCGGCGGCGGCAGCTCTTGTGCCTCCTCCTCCGCCGCTGACGGCAGCTGCGGCCGCGCAGAGACCGCTGCTGGGCGGCAGCAGTCCGGCGAGGTCTTCGTCCAGCGTGTCGCCCGGTGTGACGGCCACCAATCTTTCGCCGTCCGCGTCGCCGCCCACAGGCGGAGGAGACCGTCGGAGCTCGAGCATCGCTGCGCTCCGTATGAAGGCGAGGGAGCACGAGATTCAGCTGGAAATCATGCGTAAGACCAACGGCGAGATCACGAGCTAAGACGCCCGGATAGAGCAGAGTTCCGGAAGAAGAATTCTTTCCCTCGCTATCCACTGCTGGGTTGCACCGGATCTCCGCGCTCAAGATCAAGGGCTTCCGTTCTGTGGATTTTCTGTGGCAATGGTAGCAATCGGTGACTTTCCAAGTGCCTTGTCGCTGACCGCCGTGACACCAAATGTCCAGCTAGACACGTCCTTGTACTCTCCCTGAATGATACCCACGCTTGAGAGACTCCCACAGTGTACCAGGTCCATATACCTGCTCATGACAGGACAACCCACATCGAATGGAGTGTGGACTGTTTCAAACGAATGACTATCTCGCAGGCTTGGGAACGCATTTGAGATATGATGGTTTATGGAAGAATGAACTGCTAAACCAAACCAACGCACCAAAATGACGTACTTTTCGCTTATTCTGTGTTGCATGCTTCAGTTCCGTTTTGCGATAGCAGGTGGACTTTGGCGTGCCGAGTTGTCTTTTCAGTGAGGTGACAATACGTTACACCTGTGGCATGCCGGATGTATCCTGTACACCGGTGTACACCAAGGACTCCTCCCTCATTGCGAAACCAAAAAGAAGGATGCAATAGGACCCTTTTTTTGCTTTTCCTTACAGCATTCGTGATCTATGTGTGCTATATGTGGCTGCTTTGTTGTCGTCGTTTGTCTCATTATATGTGATGGGTGATGTATAGCATTTCATTATGCCCTTTTTGTTTCATTTTTTTGGACTTCTTTTGTGCAAATGCCGCTATTTATACTAAGACATGTGGATTCATTTCGTGAGAAGTTTGTCGTCATTTGAACGCGCAGATTTGTGTCATGGGAAATGAACATATAACATTCCATCCTTTTCTAACCAAGTAATAGTTAACGTTTATTCATCGGTAGAAAACACTGTTGAAACAACCTAACGTCAGTTGTTTTCCACTGATAACTATAGAGAGGACTCACTGTGAGTTGAACTCCCGCTTAAATCACAGCCAGCGTGTTGGTTAACATGCACGCTTTCTGCAATGTCAAGCAGCTCAGAAATAATGGATCACGGCCGCATGGGCAGTAGTTCATCTGCAACGCCCACTGTGCTTTCTAGATACGAAAAGGCTCAACCATTTTTTTTTTTTTTGAAAACCGACCTGGGAAGAAAAATATGTGGTCCATACTAAATGTAGCGGATTGGGGAACGTGCCTTAAATATTACGTGGCAGCGATAGCCCTACGTTGAAGGCAAAGAAAAGTATGCTGTTCATGCTAAATGCAGTGGGTTGGGGAATGTGCCTTAAATATTGCGTATGAGAAATAGCACTAGGTTGAAGGCAATGGTTGGGATGTTATTGAGGGGCCTTACATCCCGAGAAAACAAAGAAATGAGAGGCTGTAACAGGAGCATAATCCATCGCTTGCTATGCAGTTTCGATAAAATGCTTGTCAAGTTTATTCGAGAGAGGTTAACTGTTCATAAATAAAAAAGTGGCTTAGGGAGGCACCAGGCTGCTAAGGCAAGCTTCAAGGATGTGACAAGTGGTCCATGTGGGTACAAAACACCTTATATCTCTACGAGGCTGGAGAACGGAAACTCACGCACATATCCGCACGGCGTGAAGCTTCACATTTGGGCGGTCTGCGCAAATTCTTAACTTTGTATCCATAAACTCTTTTTTGCAAGGAGCTTTAGGAATACAAGTGGAGGCTAGAATTTCTGAGAGCTCATGTTTTGTTGCATACCATTACGCAACGTGTTTTGTCGAGTGAGTGGTACCGCTTGAGAAATAAATGGAAATAAATGGGAATACAGGGTCGTTTGTACAAAGTATCTATAGCATTAGCAAGGTAGATAAGGAAAGAAAGTCGCAGTTTAGAGTAAGCGCTACAGAAGTGGCATTCGCGAATCTAGGGTTCGTACATTTGACAAAGTGTACTGGTTTCACGCGCAACTGTAAATTGTTGCGGTACGCTTTCCTGTAAATTAAAAAAAAAAAACGTCTGCGTAAGAACCAGGAATAAAGCCGGATTCAGTGGTGTAAGTTGTTGGCGTCTTCAAAAAAAAACCAAAAAACTTTGTACCTTGCCGTGGTCATCCTACTTCTGTTTACAAAGGTTTAATAGGACAAACTCCTAAAACCTTCACAGTGAACGTGTGCAGACGTATGAGCGACCTCCATACGCTTTTTTATGCTACAGCCAGACGAAGTTGCTGTGTCCCTGGCTTGTTGACAGGACAGGGAACATGACACTGACATTTATTCGAAAAGAGTAGGGCTATTGCCAGTAACTGTGGGACCCCGCTGCCAACTGACGCTGTCGTAACTAGGCAATAAATCGCATGCACAAGAAGCGTTCGCTTTAATTATTATGCTGGTGAAACCAATTCTACTCTGTTGTAAGCACTCAAGCATCCGAAAATCTACAGCAGTAACTTAACTGCTGCCCTTTACACCCCTTGGATCCATCATATTCCATAACATATAAACTTCCGTGCTGCAAAAGCAGTAATAAAGCATTTTTCAAAGGTTATGCGGATGATGCTTTCAAAGTTGTTTTTTCACTCGATTACATGATTCGAGAGGGTGCAGGGCATGTGTTTGCTCATACCTGGTGCATTTGTCCCACTTTTTACAAATTATTTCCCTCTCCTGTCCCATTATCGGCCGACATTTAATTTTTAGCAATGATCATGAAAAAACGCTCGACAAACGTAGAGTAGTATTCGAATAAACATGTTGTAAATTTCGCCGTTAACGGTAACCTGGACGAGCTACTGCAAAGAATAAAATTACAGGTTGACGGTGGCTTTACTAATATTAAAGTATGCTAACCAGACTTTCATTCCGTACACACTAAAGAGAAAAGAGCGAAAAGGGAGTGTGTTTACTCTCTTTTTACTGCCATATAGGCGTATTCGTGTTAAGAGCATGCGGCAAACTTGAAAAAAGTGCATGCGATGGACCTGCGAAGGTTTACAGCAATGCCGTTCTTGAAACGGTCACTCTCCCATGCGCGTCCTCGCCGGTGACCAAACTGAGGCGCCGTGCCTATCCCTGCATCACTGTTTCTCATTTGTGTACAATCTCCTGTCCATTACTCTGTTTTGCCCGTACCCTACAGTAAATTTACTTTATGCCAGTGATTATCATTTAGGTTTTTAACACAAACGGAGATAATCAAGCTGACCTCTCCTTGTGGCACTTGTTAACGCGATAGCATAATAAGCCCGATGAGGCCCAAATGCGTCGTCTGTCATACAATTCGCCAATTGGCCTTAAGGAAGTGACGTCACAAGACCGGAGCATTCCCATTGGCTGGAGGGATGTGACCTAACCAGACCGGAAGTGTCGTTAGTTCCGGTAAAGGCATCATCAGCTGCTAATGCTATCGCAATGCCACCACATAATAGAGCCCCAGTGAATTTTTTTTTTTTTTCAGTTTGGTTTTGTCCATTGACAATGCACGCGCCGCAAGCTATTTATTAACAGCCTGTTTCTTGCGAAGCGAGCTGGCTTGATCAGTGAGCAGGCCAGTGAAGTATTAATATACGGTGACTAGCTCTGCATGAGCCCATTGAAGCGTGTACAGAAGCGTTCATGCATGTTCATACAAGTGCACTTCTTTTTATTTTTGTCCGAGAGAAACTTTTCATCGAAGAGTATTTTCAGCGCTGACTTTATGACGGTTGTGTACATTCCGCGTTTTCGGTTTGTTGGGAAAATAAAACAAAAGTATCTATATTTCTTAAAATGCCTCCGACCATTTCTCTTCTCTTTTCTGCTCACCTCGTGTTCCGTAGACTGCTGTTCGAGATAACGTACGTTCACACGACTACTGTTCGAGATAACGTACAATTGTGCGTATACACTAAATCGCGTAAGCATAAACCTACACGTCAAACTTCGGGACTCTCCGAGGATAAACCAAGGCAGTACACGGCGTATTAGCGGGCCCCAAGTTAATATTAAACACTAGCCATTAATAACGTGTGGGGCACGTGACGACAGGAGCAAAATAAGTACGTCGGCTGCCCGCCCACTTTGAACAACGACACTCGCCAAGATTGTGGGGTTTTATAGAGCTTTATTTTGCGCCAAGGTTTGTCCACTCACGCACGAGCCTTAGAACAGCACCAAGGTTGTCTCATGCGTAGCTGCTCACTTTTAACGAGGTGATCATTGATTTGTGTAATAAGTATATATAGCGTATAGTGTTTGGTGCAAGTTACACCCAGAAAACTTGCCACTATCTTTCTCGCACTTAAGCCATTACGGAGGGCTAAACAGACGGCCAGCCAGCCATATTTCCTGGCTCAAAGCCAGAACCATTAGCAAGTATTATAACCGACGCTGCTGCGGAAGGCTGCTTACGTATGGTCATTAGCTTCCTTTCCTCGGCGCGATGACGAGGCGTTCAGTACCCGGAAATGCGAAATCACCTCCAGGCGCAATCGTGTGTCCGCTGCTACAGGCAAGAGTTGGAAAGCGTGCCAAATGCAATTTGTCTGCTTTCCATTTACTCTTAAGTTGCTGCCTGCAATGCTGGATTTCATTTGTAACGCGCTCAGAAAGCAAACTTTGAGACTTTGGCTGAGGGCTGAAGAAGGTCACGAACATCACAATTACAGCACAGGGTTGCCAGATGGCTCCGACCTCAGGTAGCCAAATTGGCATCCGCAGTAGCCAAAACGTAGCCAAAAGCGAAATTTTTGCGTAGCCCAAAAGTAGCCAAAAATATTTTTTTTTTGTGACGACATTTCTTAAGCATATTGAATTAATTTTCGGCAGGAATATTTACATATTAGATTTCTTTCCCGCACATGATGTCTGAGGGGGTGCGCACGGCGTGTTCTTTCCGTTGTTACGTTTCGCACCCGTCATGCGCGCTAACCAGTGCGGCTAACCAGGTGCGCTAACCAGGTTAAAGATGGGGCCGCAGTTCCACTTTGCAGGCGCGGCAGTAGGCCATATCACCTGAGGCGGGCGACGACAGCCAGTCTGCACGCGGGAAAGAACGGCGGCGCTATATAACGCAATCGCAACTCTAGTTTAGGAATACTTCACCTTTTAAATGTTCGTGCGCAGATTAGACACATCGACAGTGAAAATATCTTACTGTATACTTTCGCAGCCTCAAATTTCAATTTTATGCTTTAAGAGAAAGGTTCTCACCGAGAGCATCACCTCAAAGCATCTAGCATGCAACTTCTTGAAGCTACATTCTACGATATGCATAAGCTCAGAATAAATAAAGAATATATACCATTAGATGATAGTCTTTGTCGATTTTATCTTCAGTCTAACAGCACGTTCACAATAATGAGATAATCATATTACCCTTGAATTCCGGCTCCTTTTTCCATTTCTTTTTGTAGTTCTGGATGTATACACCCCCCGTCAAAAGTATACAGCCCAAGTGGTTTGATTAATTGTGAGGCCTGCAGCATGCATGGCTCGTTATGCACCCTCAGCAACCGTGATCTCTCGAAAGAGAAAAGGCATTGAGTCCTCAATCCTCCTAAAGTTTGGACTGTTTGGTGCGCCAGGGAGCCACGCTAAACAGCTTCGAAGCAAACCCCTTGGGCTTTATACTTTTGACGGGGGCTGTACTTCGCCCACTTGCTCATTCTGAAAGTTCTCGTAGCGACGGATCTAATGCCATGTCATGCCACTAACTTCCGCCGCCTTCGTTAGTTACAGTGGGTTCCGCGCCGCGCCGAAGGATGGCTCCATGGCTCCGCATGAGTGCATGCAGATTACGCAACGGACACGGCGCTCTCGCGTCGCTCGCGATGAATCTCGAGGGCTGCACGTGTGCCGCTTGAGGCTGCAGAAAAAGCGTAGGCTCTTGCGAGTGGCGTGCTTGCTGTGTCCACCACGAGAATAAGAAGAAACAGAAAAAGACCTTATTAATGCGTAAGCATTACTTGCCTCATGCGTATCTTTAGCAGAATGTGTCCACAGAACCAGAATAAACAATACAAGAAAAGAGCATGCCTGGCGGTGGTTTTCCAACCAGCCACCTACCGCAGCCGAAGCGGACGCCCAAACCACTATAGACCACGTCTACGGTTAACGGTTAACATGTGAGGATCACGAAACCAGGCAACAGAAGCGAAACAGTAGCATTTAATGCTTACGCGTTCGCACCACGTAGGGAGACCTAAGTTCTCTTAGTGTTTTCCTTCCATTCTGGTACCATGGTCACCCGTGGTGCACCGTCAATGGGAGAACGCTCACATGTGCAGACGGGAACAGTCTATGTTCGGTGGCACGCGCGCGCGGGTTCCGGGGGGCAACTTTCACGTAGTGTCCACTCTTTATATAAGATATCGAAATGCCATGATCCTTGACCGCCTGAAACACACAAGTTTTCACGAACACAGCGTTTAGAAATTGTCATTTTGTAGCAGACGCGCTCAATTTCTTTAACCTGCTATAGACCTTTGCATCGGGAAAGCGAGTCGTCGAAACGCCTTCTCTCTCGACTGTCGGAAACCGGTTCCGACGCAGCCTCCACCGTGCTTGTGCGTGGTGCTCACGACAGCCCAGTGAACAGTATGGGAGCGCCCAGGGCGCCCTTACTGCAAAGGTCTATAGCCTGCATTTTGATTCCAGCATGCCTTTTATTTCTGTCACTGTATAATTGTAACAGAGCACATTATAACTACTTTAACTTTTTTTTTTCACGCATGAAAAAGATGTCGCCCAAAAGTAGCCACATAGCCAAAACGAAATTTCTGACGCCAACTCGGACAAAAAGTAGCCCAATTTGGCTATTAATAGCCCAATCTGGCAACCCTGTTACAGCAGCATATTCAAATCAGAGAAAGCATGATTTGGTCTGTTTGGTGAATAAATGCATCTTTTAATCGACTAAATTAGCTATACAAGTTTGTGGTGACTGTCTAGACTACACTCTGAGCGATTTTGCGTCCTTTCGGGCGAAAAGTTGATACTTTCGGTGGTGAATTGCATTGCCAGAACCATTAGTATTCTGGAGACTAAATGTAGAGGGATTTAACTTTAGTCGGCAACAAATCATCTCTTAGCGAGCACCATAGAGGAGAAACTGGTCACCCAAAGAGAGTGATTGCTTTAAGAATAAACGATCTCCGAGCCCGCGGCGCGAATCGAACCTTCGTCACCTTGGTTGCAGACGGGTGCGCTGTCCAGCAAACCACAGCTACTTTTTTTTTTCTCTATTTTGGTTGGTTGGATTATGGGGTTTAACGTCCCAAAGCGACTAAGGCTATGAGAGACGCCGTAGTGGAGGGCTCCGGAAATTTCGACCACCTGGGGTTCTTTAACGTGCACTGACATCGCACAGTACACGGGCCTCTAGGATTTCTCCTCCAAAGAAATTCAACCGCCGCGGCCGGGATCGAACCCGCATCTTTCGGGTCAGCAGCCGAGCACCATAACCACTGAGCCACCGCGGCGGCCTTTTCTCTATTTTAAACGTGACATTAATTACAGTGACTCCCGCTACAGCCGATTCCGTTTTTCGAATACATACGTTATATATGAATTATGGAAGAGATATGTGCAGCCCAGCCGCATTTATCCAAAGCATTGCTATTATTCGTGTAATGTGTGGCTGCTTCATTGTCTTACTCTTCGGCAGCAGGCTTTGATAGGCCTTAGAACATAGACGACGCGCTTAACGGCGTTCTTCACTGGAAAAAAAAAATGTGGTAGGGTTTTAAAGTAGTTAAACCGAGTAGACGTGCGAAAGTGTATGTTTAGCCTGGCTATTGGCTCGTGGTTTTTCTTTGCTGGGTCGTCGGCACGTCTCGTGAGGATATTCGTTCGATAATAGTAAAGGATGGTTTATTGGGACGTGGGAAGCGCCAGTAACGAGGACTCTTGTACAAGTAATCGACGAATTATAAGAGTGAGATGAAGGGTCACAAGGAGCAGCTCTCCAGCGCGAGCTTCAGCCGGCCACCTCAAGAGCTTCGCCGTCGTTGGCGTCGGCGCATGATCATCTCCTTAATTCCAGTAGTATTAGCTGATGAAGATGACGATGCGCAATGCACAGCGCAAGAGTGTGTTTCAGTTTAACACGAGAAGTGATCGGCTGCGGCGATAGCATAGTATTTAGTCTACATGGTTCAGTACAGAAAGGTTGGTTTGGTTTGGTTTATTGGGGTTTAACGTCCCAAAGCGACTGAGGCTATGAGAGACGCCGTGGTGAAGGGCTCCGGAAATTTCGACCACCTGGGGTTCTTTAACGTGCACTGACATCGCACACTACACGGGCCTCTAGAATTTCGCCTCCATAGAAATTCAGCCGCCGCGGACGGGATCGAACCCGCGTCTTTCGGGCCAGCAGCCGAGCGCCGTAACCACTGCGTACAGAAAGGATATATATACATATATACAGGGTGTCCCAGCTAAAAGTAACAAAGCTTTTAAAAAAGACGAAGTGTCCTAGCCCTGTGAAACCAACTGAGGGTTGTTGCCAGTCACGTGTCCTAGTCTGCGGTATTTTTTTATTGTGCAAACGTAATTAATTAGCAGAGACTGATTAGCTAACTTTTTAATTATTGCCTTTAGGAAGAAAGTGTCAATGCAGGAATTGTAGATCCCATAGAGAAATAACCGGTTGCGGTGTTTCCAACCAAGCACCACTGATACAGCTTCTTTTATTTGCCTTAAAGGGCCCGTGCCCACCCCAGCGCAAAAGACACTCTCTACCTCTCTTTGAGCGAGCCTCCTCTCCTTCCATTCCCTCCTCGAAATTCTTCTCTCCCGCTCCTCGTCGAGTAGGCTCGGCAAGGCAAAATCACCCCTTCCTTCTCCGGTGTAAGCCGGAGGCGTGGTGTCTGTGGAGTGCGTCACAGGGCGACGTCATGGCCCCGCCTTCAATAGAATTCTTTTCTTGGTTTTTGCATTTTCTCCGCACACTGAACGATCGAGAGGCGCGATCGGCTCGACCACCTAGACTTGTTAGCGAGCGCATCCTTTCATACATCTGTTTGTCATTCGCAGTTAACGAGCCACCTTTTCATTTTCTTTTAGGCCTCCCCACCGTTTCACGAGCGGAGGGGCGGAAGTCGGTTGTGTTCGAAACACACGGCGAAGCGCGGACCCGGCAACCGCCCGTTTGCTTTTCTCCATGCGTGTTTGTGTTCTGTGTGTTTGTGTCTTTTCTCCGCTCCAAAGCATATGTCATTCATTGGAGTCAAGGCGTACGCAAGATACACGAAAGATAAGCGGTGTGTGTGCGGAGCGGTCAAGTGGGCGAGCGAGGGAAAGGCTCTGCTGCACTACTAATTAAAACCTTGTTTTGGGGGGCTCGCATAGAAGAAAAGAAATTGAGAAGGGAGCGCGCACGCAGAGCGTCTCGTGACGTGATCACGGCGGGGGGGGGGGAGGGGGGGGGGGCGAACCAACTCCCTCAGTTTTACTATTTTTTTACTTTTTATGGCTAGGGTTCAAGGCTGTCGCCGCACGCTCCCTCCGCAGTTTTTTTTTTTGTTCCTTCATGCGGGTTTGTAGGCATGAGCCAGAACAGAAGGCGCTGCGGAAAGCCTTGTGCAGACGACGCGACGCCAAGGCTACGCCCAACCTTCTCCCGTCAGTCGGAACGATGCACCAATGGAGTGCCTTTAGCGAAAGTAGCCCCCCTTGACGTCAGCGGGGTGCAGAGTAGTGGGCCGGGCCCGTTTTTGAAGGAAGGAAAGAACGAACGGGCTTTGATTTGAATTTTCGCAGCTTTTCGGGGCGCGCATGGCTCTAGTATTTTGCAGAGGTTATCTTCGATGCCTCATCTATGCAGTGGGCTTGTTTTTCAAAAATGCCCGGACCCTGGGCAGTGGCCCTTTAAAAGAAAGCCCGCGAAATACAAAAAGAACCACGTGATAGGGAAGCAGTTTCAGCGCTCCCAGACGACCGATCAAACAACGACATTCGCTTATCTTTGCAACGCTGTCCCGAACGGGGTTCGGCGTTTTGCGATGGTTGCGAGATATACGCCAGCAACTCTCGCATGGACGCTAGGGCGACCGCTCCTTGAGCGCGTGACGGTGCAAGTTCGGCGGCATGGCCACATGCCTATCACTCGAGGCGAGGTTTCGCGTGAAAAAGCGCTCCATGCGAGCCGCGCTTCACTTCCTTGAAAAGCAGGGCCCGCTTACTTTTCATGACGCATATCTCGCCACCTCAAAACGCCGAACCCTGTTCGGGGCAGCGTTGCAAACATAAGCAGATGTCGTTGCTTGACCGGTCGTTTGGGAGCGCTGAAACTGCTTCCTTATCACGTGGTTTTTTTTTTTTGTATTTCGCGGGCTTTCTTTTAAGGCAAAGAAAAGAAGCTGTATCAGTGGTACTTGGTTGGAAACACCGCAACCGGTTATTTTTCTATGGGATCTACAATTCCTGCATTGACACTTTCTTCCTAAAGGCAATAATTAAAAAGTTAGCTAATTAGTCTCTGCTAATTAATTACGTTTGCACAATAAAAAAAATACCGCAGACTAGTACACGCGACTGGCAACAACCCTCAGTTGGTCTCACGGGGCTAGGACACTCCGTCTTTTTTAAAAGCTTGGTTACTTTTAGCTGAGACGCCCTGTATATATGTGTGTGTATATACACACCCAAAAAGAAAACTACTTACATGCTCTTGTGCAGTGGCAAGTGAAGCTGATCTGATCGCGCCGCTGCGGGTTCGAATCCCACATACTTACAGCAAGGAAATGGAATTGCGTGTGTCATTAGAGAGTTTTAGCAGTTTTAGCCCCGTACGATAAACACTGTAGCTACGTACGGTAACTGTTACCGTACGGCAAATGTGGCTAGGCAAGCCTGGCAACAGCAGCAACGGCAACGCGTTACCGTATTTGCCGTGCGGCTGTCCAGGTACGCTAAAACTGTCTATTAACGCGCACCACACAACTCACCAAAGTGCACGTTTCGAAAAGCGTTCTGTACATATCGCCGCATTCTGAGCTGCCGGTTTCACCGGTGGCACTAAGCTTTCCTGGAAGTATAGCGCTACTGGCCTTCGCACTGATAGCGACAGTGCTCTGGTTCATGAACAAATATATCTCAGTATTTTTGTTTTCACTTGTTGCTCATTCTCATGGACTTCGATTACAAAAGGACAAAATTTCATAAACAGCAAACATGCCATCAGGGTTGGCGACTTGCATCGGAACGGAGGGGTGCAAGAGAGCGGCATCTAAAAATGATTTCGCTTGTTCCTCCGCTCCTCTCTTTGACATACCGAGGGCTAAACATTTATTCCTCAAAATCTGCACAGGGTCTCGTCCCTCAGTTAGTCTTTTCGCTGACAAAACCTCGTCTCCGGGGACTAACGGTCATCGTTAGTCCTGGAGGGCTGCAAAATCGCTTAGAGTGCACAAACGTGAACTGTGCTGCCCCAGACTATTAGTTCAGAACTGTGAACTATTAGTCCAAGACCGCGAACATTTATTGCCGCTTTCGAATGCATTGCGCGGCCCAAGTGGCACAGGCGAGTCGATTTCCTGGAGCACCGCAGCTTACACATCTCTTCGACTACACTATTTACGACAGAGGTTCCGCGATCTACACAAGCGCACAGTTTGTTGGCCTAGACTTCGACGAGCTTTTGGAGCACAATATTCCAGTCCTCATGGTACACAACGTGTGTGAGTCGAGCCTCTAACCGCCGGAATCGTTGCGTAAACTAAAAGGTTTATTAATTATTAAAAATAAACTATAGAGAATGTGCTCTAAACTCGAATCAGTGCGTGAGCACGGATATTTGCTATGCAGAAGACGACGATGAATGGGCCGATGTTCCGCGATCTCCACAAGCGCACAGTTTGTTGGCCTAGACTTTGACGAGCTTTTGGAGCACAATATTCCAGTCCTCATGGTACACAACGTGTGTGAGTAGAGCCTCTAACCGCCGGAATCGTTGCGTAAACTAAAAGATTTATTAATTATTAAAAATAAACTATAGAGAATGTGCTCTAAACTCGAATCAGTGCGTGAGCACGGATATTTCCTGTGTAGAAGGCGACGATGAATGGGCAGTGCCGTGAGATGGAGCACTCGCGCTATGCGAACAGACAATGCGAACAGACAACGGACGATTTTGCACAGGGTTGGTACAGATCGGATTAGTGCTTAGATACTAAAACTCTTACAAAACAGTTCTGAGGTTCGATGCTCTGCCCCACCTCTGCGCATCCAACCCTTCCTTCCAATTAAAAAGAAATAGCAAGGATAGAAAAATGACGAAATAAAGTGCCTCGGCGCGTAAAACATAAAACGTTTTCGGCTCTAATTTTGCTGTATATGACACACTTAACCAAAAAAAAATATACCTAGGTATAAACTGTCTCCCGGGGGTTTGTAAGGCTCTTGTGTGGCGCTTCTGAGCTAACGTTTCCCAGAACGAGATTGCAATGCAGAGCAATCAAAAGGAAAGACACAAACAGAAGCGCAGAAGAAAAGCTGTATTTGTCGGACCGGCGGTGAACGCCAGCAGTGAATGCCGGAAGCGTCACTTGCACGTGAGAGAAATTCGCTATAAGGCCTACTTAACTGCGACTCTTTAAACGGAATGCCCAAAAGCGACGGAAGTGGAAACTTCCATTTTGCCGGACGCGTGTAACAAGATTTTCAGAACATTAACTTCTTCAGCAACAGCAGGCTCAGAGGCAGGGCAATTTTCGGGGTAATAGTGCCAACGTTGAAGCGGTACTGCTATGATCAGTTGTTTCCATGGAGACTTAAAAAAAAACGACAAAAACACCATCTATAAACACCAGAAATTCTGAAAAGCTGCTGGAGGAAGCCGTAGAGAGAGAAAATACTATTAATCTAACGACAAATCTGGTGCTCAGGGGTCGCGGGCCGTATTTTGTACTCTTTTCCTGCTTCGGCGCATGATAGCCTAGCAGGTTATCTACCATAAAACCCAGTATGACTGACTGACTGACTGACCGACCGACCGACCGACCGACCGACCGACCGACCGACCGACCGACCGACCGACCGACCGACCGACCGACCGACCGACCGACCGACCGACCGACCGACCGACCGACCGACCGACCGACCGACCGACCGACCGACCGACCGACCGACCGACCGACCGACCGACCGACCGACCGACCGACCGACCGATCGACCGACCGACCGACCGACCAACCAACCAACCAACCAACTAACTAACTAACTAATTAATTAATTAACTAACTAACTCTACCTAGCTAGCTAGCTAACTAACTAGGTAACCAACTATCTTTTCCCCTTTTAACATTGCTAAATGCGAATAATCGTCACGACTGAAAGCTACACAAGTAATGTCATTCGCTGACTCCGATATTGAAGATGGGCCTGATCAATGGCAAGAATGCAAAATAATCATTACCAAATATGGATATGACCCCAGCAGTATCCCGCTGTGTGCGAAGAAGCTGCGGTGAGGCCGTTAGCCAACGAAACATGATGTCTTACACCTGGGTTTTGAGGTAGATATTGGGTGAGGGGGGCTTCAGTGTGCGGCCTGCCAAAGAACGTATCACGAGTGTTGTACGCCTCGATGTATCTGCAAAGAGGGCGGTTAGGGTGGCCAAGTATGCAGCGATATGAAGAAATGGCACAAGTTGAGCGTCAATCAATCAATCAACCAACCAACCAATCAATCAATCAATAGGCAGAAGACCCCAAGCTAAGATGCGGCGAACTTGACGATATCTGCACCTCATAATATTTGGCATTATGACAGCTAACACAACTTCCTGCAAGGTACTTGGCTTCACTTCATTTAGAACAAAACCTTGGCGCGAGGCTGTCGAGGAAAGCGGAAGCAAGGGCTTACAGATGTAAACGGAAGGATGGAATCTACCCGATTGTTCTAATTCGCGACTGGCGTTGCGACTGCATCAGCTTCTTGACTTGTTTTATACTCGATAGTGTGTCCGAGCCTGAAAATCAGTGCATAGCCATACTGGTGAGGTCTTCAGCGCGAAGGCGGAGGCATGTGTAATGGTTCACCCTATGCCTCTCCATTTTATCGCGACAAAACGTTTTACAAATGCTCCGCTCAGCAGGCAGCAAAGTCCATGGCTCCCGCAGAATTCCTGAATAAAGGGAGTTCTTACGCACTGAAGACTGTGACGAACCTCACGCAACGGTTTACACGTGAATATACGCATTTAACTGCCTAGACAAAGCTTACATAATTATTTTTCTTCCTCGAAGAACTAAAGAGAAGAATAATGCTAAGGACTGCAGGGCACACCGAGGTAACACGAAGATCACTCCGATTGAAGCAACTGGTACGGACGGCCACATTTATATAAGTGTTCAGATTAATTGTGCTTTTCTTGTTTCAACAAAAAAGCGTTTCCTAAGGCGTGCAGAATGTACAGGGTGAGAGCTATGAGGCCTGTGGTGCAAGGCAACTGAAGCAGCGTGTCCTCACATATCTGAACTGAAGTTGGCTGGCCTGTACGCAGTAGCCAATACCCGGTATACAAGCGGCAGCTGTCAGGATACTGCACAGCGGCAGAGCCCAATAAATCACGTGATTAAAGTCGACAACGGGGACCAAGAAAAAAGAGAGCTTTAGGATTGACAGCATTAAAGCTTGGCACAGTATTGATATTTGAAGAAAAGAGGAACGATGCCAGAAAACTACAGTCGGACGCGCGCTCGGTCCTCTCCCAACTGACGTGCCTGTCCAGACGTCGAACCTCCCCGGAGAAATACGGTAAGTTCCGAGCGCAAGCGAGCGCGCGGGCGGCCGCGGTCGCGACATCTCGGCGACGGCCGTCTGGCACGCGCATGCAGGTGCACCGGCTAACCGCATCATCTCGGACCGATCCTCCCTCGCCAGCGCAATTGCAGGAAGCTCGCTTGAGCGGGCACCTATTTGCCCACAGCGTCGCGCGCAGCCCAGACGGCTTCGAGGTAAGCACCGAAGAAGGGCCACCTATACAATTACCCGAAAGCGTCCCTTTCCGATTGCGCTCCTCCCCACTCGTCCCCTGCCTCGTGAGGGGAGGCCTGCACTTCTCCTGCTTCCATTTTGCTTACCTCCTCGCGACCTCGTTGCCAGCGTTCCCGGTCCATATTGTTCCCTGCACAGACTCTCTCATTGAGACTATGCTCTTTGGGTAACAATATGGGCAGTTGGTATTCGTAACGATACGAACATTTCATGACGACGAAGGAGCGCCAGAAAGGACCGAGCGGACGCCGCAGAGATTGCGTCGGGAGGGGTATAAGCCGAACTAAATGGGAGAGTGAGGTCAACTACTGCGGACGCTGCCGGAGGACGGCGTGTCTTCAGCATTCCTGACCTTCGGCGCCGACCGGGCCTGTTCTAAAGAAACAAAACAAAATGAACGAAGTAGAAAGAAAGAAGAAAGCACGCACGGAGACTCTTTCATTGCGCGGCCGAGTGGATTGCCCCTGCAATGCCATTACCGACGCGAGTGCACTGGAAGCGGCGCTCGGTGGAGGGAACGCTATGGTTCCTCTCACGAGGAGGCCGGGCCCAAAGCGGCCCCATCACCGTCATCACCGCTACCGGCGAGGATAATGAACGACGGAATGCGAATACCCACCCACGCTTGTTCCGGCTGCTGCTGCCGCGGCGGCGGCGGCTGGGGGCTCCATGCGTGCGCTATTTTACGCACGAGGCAGGCACAAACTGCGGCGGCGACGGGCGGACGAAGGGGCCAAGTGGCGCCACTGCCGGTCTCCACGTATACAAACAAGGTAACCGAAGAAAAGTACCCCGGACTGCGCTGCTCACGTTAACGAGCGCTCTCGAAGTGCGCGTGGCTTCTAAACCGCCAATTCTTGACCTCCGTGACATTAAAGGAGGCTGGAAAGGCAGAAGGAGAATGGAAAATGACGGGGTGAGAGGCAAGAACGGTTATATGTTGCCCTTCCACCCACCTCTCCTATCTTCTTTCCAGTGTGTTTTGAAGACCTCTTCCACACTTGGCTCTAGATTCCGCTCGGAATTATTTTGCTCGCGCCAAGACGGAACGTCCGACACCTTCGCTGAAGCCTCCTAACGAGTGTACAATAAATTCTGATTGTAACCTAAGCCAAACAAACCGCAAGGGGACGGATCATTGGTCGGAGGGCCAACCTGCCGTTAATAAGTGAAATGCAATAGTAAAATGACTTCCTCATTGCACTATCCCCAGGTCGGCGTTAAGAATCATGGCTTTCATTGCACGCCTAACGCTTGGGAAAATCAGACCGATGAGAGTGTGGCGTCATAGCAAGTTTACTTGCTTGTCGTGCATAAACGTTATCTATTCTTTAATTGGACTCGTAGTTTTTATTTTGACGTAAGTGTTAGGGGGAGGTCCTAATAAATCACTCACACTGACGTCAACACGGTCGATGCATTAATACAACACGATCGGTTTATAGCATTAATTTTCCTTCTCTGCCTGCTTTTGTCAGGATTGAGGAAACGTGCTATTACAAATGGGCGCTCGTATGAAGCGAAAAAACTGGGGTGTGCTTAGAAAGCTTACTTTATTTCTTCCGATGTTGTCAAAATTGTGTATTTACTGCCACGCGCTGTTAGGATACAAATAGGCCTTCGAAGTGAGCATATTTCGCATCTGCGCTCAGGGTTTGCTTTCGAAAAACGGTTCGCGCCTCATTTTAAGCCGATAAGAAAACCTTTGGAAACAAATGCACCGAAGAGACAGCATTTGAAAAACAAATGAAAAACATTTGTCCCGTCGAACTCCGTTCGCTTCCGAACACCAGCGCAAAAATAAGAAAAAAGTTACAAAATCTCCGGGGAAGGTTTCTGCCCCGGTGGAGAGAAACCGCCGACTCCGCCTATTTCCTGAGTCGCTGGGCGGGTTCAGTCAACGACGAGGAAACGTTGTCATTACCGGTGTGGGCAGCACTCACTTGTGTCGGAGTAAGGGGCGAAGCGGTGATTATCGTTCGCGGTTTTTAGGCAGGTCAAATCTTCACGCCCACAGAAAAGAAAGAAAGAAAAAAGAAAAGAAAGAAAGGATAAAACTACGGGAGTAAAGGAAGTGCCGCGAAGAACCCTGGTTTGGACAAAAATGCGACTCTTCAAACCGCCTTCTGACGCCACGACGGGAGGCAACCCTGCTTGTGACACACGGGGCTCTGAACAGACGGTAGAGCACCTCTAATATGAGTTCCTTGTGTTTGGCGCCAAAAGACAAACTCCGTGCTATGCACTACAGACCGCTTCAATCCTAGACCTCTGACGGAGAGTTCTCGTGCTCTGTGGCCACAGTGATAGCCCTCATGGCATACAGAACACTATTCCAATTCTTGGGGGCGTCGTGTTTGTGTGACAGATTTTGACTTCGCAGCTCGCATGCCCTTACCTGATGTCCTTGCTCCTCACCCCATCCCTCTCATTAATCTATTCCTTTCGCATCCCCTTTTCCCATACCAGCAAAGCAGGTTAGCCAAACCTGGACACCGTTCTGGTTAAGCTGCCTGCACTTCTCTTTCTTTCCCTCTACCTCTCTTGCTCTCAGTGAGCTTCTTCGGCCGTTTTGCGTTAAGGGCGCTTTAGATGCTGGAGTGATATGACAATTGATGGGAAAACGAAGTTGCGCACCTGCAAAAGGAATATCGAGAAAATTCGCAAGCTATCATAACGCTCACTGTGTTTTCAGTTTTTAATGCATTAGCATCAATACCGTCACTCTTGCAAAATCTGTCCGTCCGGTGTTGTGCGATAAGGCTGCCTCCTCCAGGAGGCCTCCACCCACTACCCACCCACGTTTGCCCTCCCCACCCGCCAGAAGCCCCCACCCACCACCAAACAGCCCCAACACCCATCCACCCATTCAACCCTGCAGTCGCCGCCGCACACGATAAGCTGAAGCAGCAGTAAAACATAAAAGCGATGGCGAAATACAATTCAAAGGCGCAACGGTAAGGCGATCATGGTAGAAGTGAACGTGTACAACCAGTACTGCTAACGAACATTTGTCTCTTCGCATCGTAGAGTCGCCTCTTCATTTGTTGTTGCTATACTTGTCTCTGCACCGGCACGAAGTAGTTGTAGCCATTCATTTAAAACTGGTTCTCGAATGCGTGCTCAACTAGAGGAGATGGAGAGAGTTCAGCAAAGCAGTACATTCATCAAATCCATCGCGCATTGGTGAGCAGGGCTGTGAATCTATACAGGTGTATGCATAAGCGTATGCGAGCTCTGCTACCTGTAGAGCGCTGGTATGCAGGCATTAATAAGTCCATAAAGTGGGCCAGACGTCGCCTGTTACCAAAGCGCACAGGTATCAGTGATAAGTTGGAAGACCACTACTGATATACGATTTCACTCTGAAAGAACAAAAGAAGCATGATGTTGTTTGCCGTCGTACTGCATCGGACAGGAGCACACACGTTCGCTGCATAAAAAGAAAGGACTGGTGAATTCGACCACTGTTCACGTAAGCTGCAGCAAAAAACAAAAAACAAAAAAAAACCGGAAAAACAAGGAAATTTCTCAAACCTACGCAAACACTTGAACACTTTGCGTAAGCCGCAGAGAACAAGCGGGAATGGGGAAGGGTGATCATGGAACAAGGAAAACCATGGTATCTTCTAACCTTGGTTGGCATCTAAACTACTCCGCGACAAAAGCGATGAATGCAATTTACAATTAAGAGGGGGCAGTAAAGAGAAAGATTCCATTTAGTGCGCAGTGGTCGCACTCGTACGCATGTAAGTACGAGTCGGGCTGTAATCTCGGCAGGTTAACTACCTCAACCATCTGATCGCTTTTCTAAATCTAATATGCAACATCGTATTCCAGGGGGAAATGCTCGGCTGCTGACCCGAAAGATGCGGGTTCGATCCCGGCCGCGGCGGTTGAATTTCTTTGGAGGATAAATTCTAGAGACCCGTCTACTGTGCGATGTCAGTGCACGATAAAGAACCCCAGGTGGTCGAAATTTCCGGAACCCTCCACTACGGCGTCTCTCATAGCCTTAGTTGCTTTGGGACGTTAAACCCCATAAAACCAAAACCAAAAGCAATTGGCATGCTTTACCAACAGCCTATATAGGTTTGAATCCTTGAATATCGCGGAATTCTCAAAAAGTGGTGCTTTGCCCTTTAAGGGCCATCGGTTATCATGCCTTCGCATTACATGCCCTTCACAAGCCCATTTCTTCCTGATTTCGACTAGGATGTGATTAACCCGCGTTTCTTCCCTGACCCATTCTGTCATCTTCCTGTCTTTTAATGGTACACCTATCATTTTACGTTTGCGCTGGCATTTGGAATAGTGACGTAATAAACGATTGAATTTTAGGCTTCTTCTCAAAGCACCAGAGAAGTGCAGGCAAGTTTAGAGTGACGTCACGGAAGGTAAGATTCGAAATTACTTCTGCCGTCAACCAAACCCTGCCATGCCTCGTTTGATACAGCCAAAGAAATCTCGGTAGGATCGGCCTTCGCAATATGTTGGAAAATGTAGCGGTACCTTCGATGACGTCATCATGCGCTTGCTACTTGGCGCTGTGTGCTGCAGTGAAGCGTCAAGCCATCGCGATATCAATAGGCGATTGCGCCATTTCAAATGCAAGCACAGAAGGACTTCGCATGCTTTACATGTGTGTTTCACACATTTCACCCCTTCAATGTCATCGATTTCTATAACCTATGATGTTGCCCTTTAAGGGTAACAGACTGTATTCCAAGAGAAGACAAGCCTAGCAAGGGGCGGCAGTAAGTTAGGTTAAGGGATGAGATTACGAAGTCTGCGGGGATAGGGTGGCCGCAGCTGGCACAGGACAGGGTTAATTGGGGAGACATGGGTGAGATCTTTGTCCTGCAGTGGGTGCAGTCAGGTTGATGATGATTATGATGACGTGTTTGTCTCGGCTATCTACTTTTCATTTGTTTTACCGGCCTATTTCACAACGGGGAAATTTCTAAGGTGCGGAAAAAGTCTGGTCAGCATTCATTTCCAAATAAGAAAACATGCTAAAATACGAAAATTGCCCCAAAATGCGTATTACATTTTGATGCCTTTTTTTTTTGCGGCAGTGCGCTTATTACTGCGCAATTTATAGAATAAAAATGCTTGATTTGTTTAGTCCAATGCAGAGGAACATCCAGCTCGATCATAGAAAGTAGACTTCGTTGCAGATGAAAAATTTGTTGCAGGGCTAGCCTTGAACCCGAGGGCTTTACCTTTATCAAGGGCAAACATCCCTCTGAAGTGATCAGCCAGAGATTGTGCCGGCAACTGGCAGTACGAAAAGACTTAACTTTGACAACCCGAATTGTACTCTCAATCGACAACTCTTGCCAAGAATTACTGGCCTAAGAAAAGCGGTAGCTTAAAAAGAAGAGAACAAGACCCTGTGAACCACGAGAATTCTGCAGCTATCAAGCCGGCTTTCGAGGAACCGTGCTTGGGCCGCACGGCTAGAATCAGGTGGAAATACAAATATTCTGCAATGAATTCGAATAAAATTAGAATGAGATTTCCTAGTAGAATATTACTAGAACAACACAGGCACAGGATTGGTCAAAATTTCCCACGTCACCGCCCTGCGATTGCAGGGGCTCTACTGCGCTTGCTGGTTGGTGAACAGATGTTGGGAGAGCATTCGTTCACCTGCCTTTTTTTGCTTGCCTTGACAATGAATTCACGAAAGAGCTACAGCAAGCGTCTGTTTCCACTGCTTACGCCTCTAATTACGCTGCATTAAGCCCCTTGGTAAAAGATAGGCTTTGTAGATGACACCTGGTGAATATGCACATCAAAATCGGCAAAGGAATCGTCTAACCGAAAAATCAAGAAATAAACTACAGACCAGTGATTCCAAAAGGCGTTAGAACGAGTCGAGTGTAGGGCGATGCCGTTTTGTAGAATTCAAGTTTTTAATTTACACAACAAAAATACAAATACAAGCTACGAAACTACGCGCACCTAAATAACTTGCCTACATAAATGTGAGTTCATCAAAACACTTGTTTTTTTTTTTTTTTTCGATGTGCGAACTTATTCTAGATAACTCCTTTTCTCTTTTTCCTACTCTTGACGCGCGCCGGGGTGGCTCATTGGTTATAGTGTCCGGCTGCTGACCCGAAAGACGCGGATTCAATTCCAGCTGCGTGGTCTACTTTCGATGGAAGCGGAATTCTTGAGGCCCGTGTGCTGTGCGATGTCAGTGCACGCTAAAGAACTTCAGGCGGTCGAAATTTCCGGAGCCCTTCACTACAGCGTCTCTCATAGCCGAATCGCTTTGGGACGTTAAACCCTTATAAACCATGAACCATAAACCATATTCCTACTCTTCAGTACATAGTGGGACCGGATTTGCCATGTAGACGGCGCGCAAAGCGATAGTCGCGCCACTATCGGTGGGTTTGGTAAGTGCACTCGGCAGGGAAGCGAGCCGCACCAGCCACTCGCCTCGCGCTTCCATAGCACTGCTGTGTCATTGCGAATTCGTTTTCCTCAGCAGCTGCTTCGGGATGTATGCAACATCCGCTGCCAATGTCTTCCTAGCTGGACGTTCGAACTCACAGAATGCACCGGAGAAACAGCACTGATTGTTCCCATCTCAGCCGGCAACACGACTGCGAAGGTAGTTTGGTCCAATTTCGCTTTATTACTTCGCTCTTTATCCACCTTTTCTATTTTTCTGGTTTCGAGAACTATTCGAAGCAATCGTAGCGTCATTATTAATCGCCATATGTTCGATGCCGCGCTAGATCAAGTCATTGAGGAAATAGGCTGATTACTGTTCATCGCTGTTATGACTTCATTCACGCGTGTTGCAGTGCTGCGTATACTTTCGAGGCGCCTTTTACGGCACTTCACATGGGTCTCTGTATTAGAATACAGCTCAAGAACGAATCGGCCTTTCCCCGTCAAAGAACTCCCTTCCAGCCAATGGCGTCACCTGATTCTCATGACCCTGCTAGCGTGAAAATGCAGGTAGTGGCACAATAATGCGGGTAGGGGGCTGTCCCCTTCCATGTGCCACTCCCTGCATTGTCACGCTAGCTGGGTCATGAGAATCAGGTGACGCCATTGGCTGGAAGGGGACAGCGAAAAGCCGCTTTGGTTCTTGAGTTGTATTCGACTATAATACAAAGTAAAAATATGTCCTACCGGCGTGGTGTCAATGAATGGAGCGTACGTGGTGCTCCGAGCGCACGCTATGAGCATTTACGGCGTCTGATGCTTGCTCAAGTTATTGTGAGGAACATTCTCACTTTTCACAAGAGTACACTTTGTCTACGTCATGTTATAGAGGCAGAAATAGTCGAAAAAGGGAAGAAAAATTGCTGAGGCTCAGCTTGGCTAAGCCTGGGGAATGCGAAGCATATTAATGGCTAGGCTTGGTAATACATGGCTTTCCTTGGTTGAATACTTGGTCATTTTAATACAACCACTAGAAGCCTTCGTCGTGGGGGAAGACAACGGCATGGCTACAGCGGAACGCCGACTAACCCAGAGACGCGCGTTGGGTGAGCGCCTGGATTGCCACGGAAGCCGCGTCTGCCTGACCGGTGGAGCGAGCGTTTCACCTACACCGAGTGTGAACGCGCGTTCGAAATGCGCGGGAATGCGCGGGTGTGACGGCTAGGGGTCCCACGGCGACGGCGCGAGGTGGAGGCCGGCTCTCTCATCCGATGTCACGTGGTGTGACGTCACGGTGTCACGTGGTGTAACGTCACGGTGTCACGTGGGGGTCCCACGGCGACGGCGTGAGTGGTAGCTCTAGCAATATGCTTCGCATAAAAAAGAAATATCGCAGCGGCGAACATCGGCCATCGCCGTATGCATGAATGGACGGCGGAAACTGCCGTCCCGGGCGTACTTTCGAAAGCGACCGCTAGGAGGCTTTCATTGCCGCTCCTTTAGGCGGTGCCCGAGGCGTATAATCTTTCGTTTTTGTATTGTTTTCGTTTCTCGCTGTTCCATTTATCGCTATCCCAGAACCGGTGGAAAGCAAACTAAGGGATCGCCAGTAGGAGTTTTCTCACCAATAGGAAGTTCAGTTCATGAAAGACTCTGTCTATGCGTATTGGACTGTTTTGAGACGCAAGTGGTAATGCGAAATAATCTCTTTTTTTTTTAACTGTCCTCTTTTTACTTTTAAGGGGTTTGAAGCCCATTCTAGTTAAATGGCACGGTCCGGGACGCTTTATTTTTAAATCTTAATAAGTCCCACCATAACAAAAAAAAAAACAGTTGAGAGACAAGGAAAGTTCGTCAGCTGAGAACCAAGAGACATAGGACGAGGTAGACACTGCCACCCCATAAAACAGATGTTGAGAGAGAAGGTGCCTAGTCACTACAAATTGGCACCCTCCTATGCACGTATCTTGCCACATTGTTGAGGTTGCTAATAGCCCCACAGAGTGCAGTGCAGGATTTTCTTTGATATCCTAGCTTAGCGCAATGCTTACGTGTGAAGCAGAGAAGTATATGAACTGAATCATTCATTGGTAGCTAGGGATTTTGTACGAGTAATTTCAGTGAGCCTCCCATAAACATAGGAATGTGCTAACACTCCATGTCAGAGAAGTTGATCAGCCATGCTCTTGGCAGCATGTGCCATACTTTCAGTATGTCGAAACCCACTACTTTTACATCACTGTTTCACTGCGTCTTTAATCTCACGCTTCCCTTTTTTTTTGTTCTCGCACTACCACCAAACACTGTGAAAAGCAAATAAATATCACAAACAACCTCCTGAGGCTTAGGGAGCTAAGATGTCAGGCTTAATTATCGAAATGTTGCGAACCGCGCCGCTCAAGGCGCCTGACACGTGACATGAATACAAAGCCCGCCAGTTCTGCAATCACGTGTGCACCGTTAAAAAATAAAAACAAACTTTGTTCTGAAACGATTACTGAAGGGCGCAATTACGTAGATACAAACGGGTCATTGGACTCATATCCCAGATGCGCTGCCGTCGTGGCGTCGGCCGGCCGTTGTTTCAAAAGGCCCGCTCCGTGCATGGAGGCAGGCACTCATAACCGCGCTCTACATTTGCCCAATGGTGCAGCTAAGCCTAACGATTGGACGAGACGAAAAAAATAATCTAGAAGGAAGCAAGAAAAAGGGGGGCAGCTAGGCACAACATCCAGCGCAAAACCCGTCGTCGTCTCCGGGCGCCGAGAGAACCTGCACCGTGGTGGTGGTGGTGCTGGTGGTTTATGCGATCTCGCCACCCCCACACCCTGCTCGCGGACGGTCAGCGCGCCCCGGCTTGTATTACCGGGCAAACAACAGTCCGGCCGCCACTCGTGTAGTGACGACAGCCGTGCACGCGCAATCCCAACGCACGCCTCGCCGCGCGGAGAGGATCGCGCGATCGCGCGCACTGGCCAACAAACGGGCCCTAAATCAAACGCACTGAGCAGCGGCGGCGGCCAGATAGTTGGTGCGTGTCCTCCCCATCGGAGCCCCGGAATCTGCAGAGCAAACAGCCAACTGCAAATACCCCGTTATCAAACGTTATTACGCTAAAGACAGATCGGTTTCTCACGACTGCCGAGCGGCTGGGCAGCGCTACGTAATCGCGGAAATAAAGTCGGGTGGAAAAATCATCACGCGGCCGCCGAGATGGCCGAGGGAAAGCGGGAGTGCAGGCGGTGAACGCGGCAGTGAGAGCGCAGCAGAGGAGGAAGGAGGGCTCGAAGCTCGTTGACGCGCGCTCCTATGACTGCGGCCCGCCGCTGCTCCATTCATGCGCGTTCACGCGGGCACCGTGAACGTTTAGCGAGCCGGACGATAAACATCGATCCGGGTAATAGTACTCGGCCCCGCATTTACATATAATGTTTATCCACGCGCGCGAGCGCTTTGCTCTGGCGAATGTGGATATTGCAAACTCGTGCGCGCACGTTGCCGGGGCTTCGAAATTGGGGGCAACGCTGGGGACGACTGCGTGTATGTGTGTGCGAGCACTCGCGCCCCCCCCCTCCCCTCTCCCCCCTTCCCCGCTCTCTCTCGCAGGATACTCGCCTCTATCCAGTCAGTGCCTATCCCCGCGTTGTCTTCAGCCGCGGTGCCGTTCACAATGAGCACATAATAGGCACTTCTCCCGGCCCCGGAGATAGCAGGGCCCGATATGGGGCCGTTGATTCGGACTGCGCAGCTTTCCTAATGGAGCTAATGCTTTCGTCGAGGGTCTCACTCACTCCCTGGCTGAGCAGCCAGCAAGGAGGAGGAAAAGGAGGTAGGGAAGTGGGGGAGAAGGGGCCGGCCCGCCGCACGGATTCGCGGCGCGGCGGAGATTTCCTCCAGCGCGATCTGCGGCGTCGTGCGCGTAATTTGAGCGATTATAATTCTGCGAACTAATTCCTAAGGTCCGGGTGAGGGGCCCTGGCGGGGCGGTCTCGCCTGGTGCTCTCTGAACCGGGAAATCGGCCTCTCCGCGCCTTGGTCGTTCGCTCGCCGGTGATATGCGGGTGCGTGCTGTGCGTAAATGCGGATATTGCGGGATTGACCCTCCAATGACAGACAACGCGCCCTGTCGGCGATCGGTTCCGGCGTGAGGCACACACGGAGGCGTTCCGGAAGGGAATGAAATAATGAACGTAGACAAGGGGCTCGGCCACCGCAAAACATTAAGATTTTAAGGCGCGATACGAAGTCACGTTTTCTGTTTTCTTTATACCTTACGTCTAGTTTGAACTGTGTTGTTCAGGGGTTTTACTTTGCTTCTGTCCATTACAGAACGTATTCCCGGCCTCACGACGTCTCCATCAGCCTTTCAAAGTAATCTTTTTCAGGCATTCACGTTACATTTTCTTTGTTGTTGTTTGATGTATACCAGACCAACTTAGTTGGGTCGGTAAAAGCTAAAGTCCAGAAGTACTCCGAACGAAATGAGGGCAGGCCGAACGTAACGATGGTAACAATTAGGCTGTACACACTCTGTTTATAATATATCGAAAGCTACTCAACCGTGAGACATGCCGCATCCCTTAGCTCGGTTTGCTATCTGCGAGATGCCGCCTATAAACATCGTTCCCTGGCACCGCGCCGCTCTCGGACACAAAGCTGATACGTACCCCTCACAAAACAAACTGCCGACCGGGACGATGAGGCAGGAACCCGGCATCCGTTCGGTGCCACGAGGAATAAAAGGCGGCATCAAGAAAACAAAACAAGATTCTTCCATTGGAGACATGTTACATTTCGCACGTGTACACAACCTCTTTTGTCCTCGCAATGTCGAGGTTATATGTCTGCCGCTCTCCAAATGAAAGATGCGTCCGTTCGCTCGGAATAGGCGACGGGCCTTAAAGGGGTTGGGACACTTTTCTTTAGCGTTATCGCGTATTAAAAAGAAAAAAATAAAAAGCTCTACTTTCGCGACTTGAGATTGCAGACGCCGAAGCAAGCCGAGACCTTGCGTGTCCTTACGACGCAGAGTCGAACAACTCTCGACTCGTAACAGCGTCGCGTCCAAAATGCGACCGACAGTTACAAGGGAGTAAACCTTTGTGCCACCACCACCACAACCTGCACGGATGGTGCTCATCTACTATCTTTTTACGCGCGTCGGAGTCGAGAAGGGCTTACAGGACGCAAGGTGACAGGATTCGGGTCCTTTATATTTTGTTATCCTGTGCGCCGGGAAGCCACTAGACGGCGGTGCTGTCTGCGGAGAGCGATGTCGTCTCTTAAGGCTCTAAACAGGGAGAGAAAGAGAGCGAGATTGAAAGAAAGCGAGAGAGAGAGAGAGCGAGATGTGGTACCAAACGACGACAGAGCCAGAGCGCTGTGTGTAGCGCGGTGGCGGCACTCGTAAATAGCGCTAAGGGTAAATAAACCCCCGCCGCTCAAACGCCTCGACAAAGAGGGGCATAGTAGCAAAAGGCGCGACGCCCTCGACTTGTCACTCCGCTCCAGCTCTTCGCGTAGTCAGTGAGTGGGGTGGCGGGACGCTCCGCGTACTTTGTGACCCCTTCCTCGCGAGAGTCGCGTCGTCTCGCGTTCTCCGCGTATGCCCAATACAGATGTAACAGCAGCAGCAGCCACGGTATACATACGCAAGGGACCGACGCCCTGTCGTAGAGCGTATATATGCTTTCTTTCTGCAGTCGAGCTAAAGGAGAGGAGGCAGGGAGGCATTCATACATACGCCGTGCACGGATGAATGGGAAACCCAGTTAGGGCACAGTTTACACCTCCGTCTTTCTCTCTCGCACTCCTTTCCTCGCTCGTGCTCTTGAGTTTTGTGTGTGTGGTGGCGATGGTGGCTGCGAGCCGCATAGCGCGACAGCGCGCAGTCGATCGAACAGGTTGCTTATACGGCGAGACCCCCTCCCACCGAATAGACACCTCCACGTTCTTTATTATCCCGAGCGCCCGCCTTTACCTCTTCGCTCTTTCTGTTGTTCCCCCTTTTTCCGTTTCTTGCTTTTCGTCGCGTATTGCTCGCCTGGTGGCGTTTGTCCCGCCATAAATAGTCTATTATCAGGTTTGACACCGAGGCCGTGCGTTTGTAGTTTAGAGCGAGAAGACTGCCGTTTTTTACGCTGTTCAGCTGTTGTCGTTAGAGGCAAGGCTAGATCTCGGTCCTTCCAGGACCGCCCGCGCCGCTTAGTGCATCGCGTTGCCCTTGGGCGGTACGCATGCTGACGTGGGATAAATGTCGTGGAAAATTAGATTTGGTTTTTGTGTGGAGTGTAAGGACCTCAATGAACTGTTTCTTTTTCCCCTTACTGAGCTGGTAAGCAAGAATTAGCTTAAACTTGTCACAGTAGCATAACAGCGATTGCAGGTTCCCTTTCTTCATCGTACGGGCAGTACCAGGATATTTTGCTGTCTTGGAATTATCTGCCATCATTACTTTAGATTAAAGCGCCAAAGCTGTGCTCTAATGGGAGGACACCGAAGTGTAATGATGAAACGTTACCTCTTCCTGACCGCAATAGAGTTGCTGGGTCTGAAATGGAGTAATTTCGTCTAGTTACTAGGAAATCCAAGAGCTCTGACATAGTAAGCCGGTTTTGGTGGAGAGCACCGAGACAAGCCAAGTAAGTAGCTACCCTCTGTTGCCTGAAAACACTGAGTGGTGACAATGACGAAACGAGACAATGACTGAATGGGGCGCAACTATCAAGCGAAATTTTATTTGAAAACCATGTGCATATTGAGGGCAATGAAAGCCATCGCTAAGCCTGCGTGTCACTTTTTTCCATGGAAAAAAGTGACACGCATGCTCAGTGATGGCTCTCATTGCCCTCAATATCAGCGGTGGCTCTCATTTCTCTTAATATGCCCATGTCAACGATTTCAAGCGACAAAAGCGATGCAATACCAACTAGCCTCTTTTGTCGCCTTGCTAAAGAGTTTTGTTGCCATGCGGTCATAGTGCCAGTCACACGAATGCACAGGTGCATGATTGGTCAGCACATTGGCCACATAAAAACTTAGACACGTTCGTTGTTGGCCATAGCCCTGGCAATATAATAATATAGAGAACTTTAGCAGCTAAAGTGGTGAAAGGCGAAAGCCTGAGTGCTGCATTCTGCTACGCAATTGTTCACTTCACATTCTGTTGGTGCATTAATTAACTGACAATTAATGACGCTTAAGCTTCGCCTTTAGGAGTGGAACGCGACAGCGTGTTGTAGCGCTTCCAGGCAGTCCACGGAACGCCGTAGTGGAAGGCTCCGGAAATTTCGACCACCTGGGGTTCTATCACGTGCACTGACATCGCACAGTACACGGGCCTCGAATTTCTCCTCCAAAGAAATTCAACCGCCACGGCCGGGATCGAACCCGCGTCTTTCGGGACAGCAGCCGAGCACCATAGCCACTGAGCCACCGCGGCGGCTGCATTGCCTTTTGAATGCAACGTTTTTTGAGGAAAGGTTCTACGCCTTGCTCGTCGGTAAATTGGTTTTTGAGGAAAGGAAATGTATCTGTCTCTCATATCTCGGTGGACACCTAAACCTCGCCGTAAAGGGAAGGAAGGAAGATGGGAGTGAACGAAGACACCGTATTCACTAGACGCGCCTTTGTTCATTCCAAACATCGAGCTGGCATGGCGGAGTGCTAGCGTACTCGTCTCGCACTCCGGAGACCGGGGTTCGATTCCCGAGCTCGGCCAATTTTCCACTCGGGTTTATTTATTTATCTGGTCTGACTAGAAAGTTTAATTAGGCTAATTGGTTAAGTAAGTCCCACTAACTTGGAGCATCACTATACGATCCCTTTAATTGGTTGCATGGTTACTAGCCAAAGTACAATTGGCCCCGTTTGAAATTCGCGCGCTGTGACGTCACGGCCATTTCGACCAATTGAAAAGCGTGACATTTCTGTCGACAACTTCTGCTTACAACGATGAGGCATTAAAGGCTTCCGCCTTAATATGCATGCTCGTGATTCGTTAACACATCGTCTATCACCTGCTCGTACGACCAGCACAAAGACAACACGCAACGTGCATGGTCCTCAATGGCAACACTGCGTTACACATACATAGCCAGCACCTTGGCCATGCACTGGGAACATGCATGCTTGGGATTGCACAGCACTTCTTCAGCAGTTATACCGCTTGGCCAGCAACCTGACCGTACCGAATAATTATGGGCGCCTCCTCGGTGGCTCAGTGGCTTTGCAGTTCGGCTACTGATTCCAAGGTAGCGGTATCGAATCCTTGCCGCGGTGGCCGGTGGTGGTGGTGGTGAAAAACTTTAATCAAGAGAGCTTGAGGGTTAAAAAAATAAATAACCCTGCTGCATGGTCGGTATCCTTAGTCCGGGACACCGCATGACGAGGCCCCGTCTCGCGCCCGCTTGACCAGAGCCCTTTGGGACTCCAGTGTGGAGCAGTTGAGGAGGGCAGTCTCCCATGCCTCTCGGGTGGGGGTGGGGGAGGGGGGAAGGTGAGGATTCTGAGTACATGCCCACACCATGTGAAAGATATCGCAGATCTCTCCACAGTGCGGGCAGCGCCCATCTGTGTTCGGATCGAAGTGTTTTGCTATTGCAGGACAGAGAAGGGTTCCTGTCTGCAGGCGCCGCAGAGTTCGCTCCTCCGCCTTACTCAGCCCCTTGGCAGGTGCCGGGTAGAGACGGTGGCTGTCGCAATAATAAATTAGGATTTCGCGGAACCGCAGAAGCGGTTTATGAGCTTCTGAGCCATGAGAGCTAGGATGAGGAGCCCGGTGTGTGAGCGCTCGGGCGGCCGCATCAGCGGCCTCATTGCCTCGTAGACCCTGGTGGCCAGGAGCCCAGATCACTTTTGTGCGAGTTGGATCGGCGAGAGCGCGTCTTAGAATTTGCGAGGCCAGAGGTGATATTTCGCCTGCAAGATAATGTTCACAGGCCCGGCGAGAGTCTGTAATAACCGTTTTCGATTTTGGATCGGCGGCAGCGAGAGCTATTGCGACTTCCTCCGCTCGTGTTGAATTTGGGGCCCGAAAAGATAGCCCATCGACATTCATTCCCCGGTGGACTACGGCAGCCGTGAAGAATCCTGCGGGCGACGGCCCTGTGATGTCCACGTAATAGACGCCCTCTTTATACCCATATTGCCTCTCAAGCGTGCGAACCCGCGCTTGTCGTCTGCCTTCATGTGAAGCCATGTCCATGTTACGCGGGAGCGGAGCGACCAAGAGCATGTGGCGCCACAGCACCGGGATGTTCTCCGTCCCCTCTGGTATGCATGTGTGTTGGATGTGTAAGCGGTTTAGCAGGCGGCGCCCAGGCACCGTCTGCGATAGCCGCGTATATTGGTTCACGAGGTGGGCCTCCCGCAACTCCTGATAGGAGTTTACCACTCCCAACGCCTTCAGTTTGGCGTTGGAGGTAGCCACCGGGAGGTCCAGTGCTCGCTTTGTTGCCTTCCTGATGATGGCGTCAATGCGCTCGTCTTGTTGTTTGGTGGTGCGTAGGTACGGCACGGCGTAGAGGATCCGGCTGGTCACGAAGGCATAGGCGAGCCGTAGCGCGTCCCTGCCCCGCAGACCACCCCGCTTGTTGGAAACACGGCGGATCATGCGCCCTACCTGTTCACCTATGCTCTTGAGTTTCGCTATAGTAGAGTCCGGCCTAAGTTTGTTATTGATGAACAGACCCAGGATCCGGAGCTCCGCCACTTCTCTGATGGGACCGCCTGACAGAGATATGTGTAGAGACGTGTTGTCCTTGTGGTTTGTCCTGACGTGTAGAAGCTCTGATTTGGCGGGAGCACATTTGAGACCACAGTCGGCAGCATATGCTTCGACTATGGTGGCGGCCTGCTGAAGGCGGTCCTCTATCTCCCCAAGGCTCCCCTCGGTGGTCCAGATTGTAATGTCGTCTGCGTAGAGTGCGTGTTTTATGCCATCTACCTGAGCCAGTCGGCCGGGCAGGTGCATCATGGCGATGTTGAAAAGGAGCGGTGATAACACCGCCCCCTGTGGTGTACCTCGTGTACCCATAGAGTACGGGCCGTACTCCTCGTCCTCGATCCGGAGGAGTGCCTGACGCGCAGAGAGGAAGTCTCTGACATAGGCGAAGACCTTCGCCCCGCAGTTAGTGGTGTTCAAGTTAGAGAGTATGGTGGCATGTTTAACATTGTCAAACGCCCCCTTAAGATCGAGGGCGAGAATGGCCTTGTCGTTTTGTTGCATGGCTGTGGGTCGTATTATGTCCCTGTGTAGTTGGAGTAGGACATCCTGTGCAGACATGTGCGGGCGGAACCCGAACATAGTGTCTGCAAAGAGGCCCTTACCCTCCATGTATGGAGAGAGGCGATCCCGAACCATCGTCTCCATGAGCTTTCCCACACACGAGGTTAATGAGATGGGTCTCAAGTTGTCCGTAGTCACGGCTTTACCTGCTTTGGGGATGAACGTTACAAGGGATGTTTTCCATTCGAGTGGGAGCGGACACCCATCCCAGATCTGATTTATGTATTGTAGCAAATGGAGATATGCACAGTCGGAGAGGTTCGCCAACAGTTTCACTGTTATGCGATCCCGACCCGGTGCCCCACCTCGGCGCATTTTAGCCAGGGCCGCCTTAAGGTCATGCAACTCAAAAGGGGCGTCTAAATCCTGATTTGGCTTGCCGGAGTACGTGTACTCGGGCCCAACCGGGTCGTTTGTGCGGCAGAGATACCTGTCGCACAAAGTGTCCGCAAGTTGCGCCGTCGTACCTTGGTACCCGTGCAGAGCCCGCCGGAGCTGTTTTTGCGTCTCCCCTTTCGTTTGAGAAGGGTTGATGAGGCTGCGCAAGAGACGCCAAGTCCCCTTCGAGCTCATCTGACGCGCTGCCGAGTTGCAGCGTTCTATCCAATTGGTGTCTGTGAGCTGGGCGGCATATGCCGCAGCCTGCTCCGTAAGTTGTGCAATACGAGCTCTAAGCTTGCGATTCGTCTTGTGTTTCTTCCATCGTTTTGTTAAGCTCCGGCGCGCCTCCCACAGATGCAGGAGGTGATTGTCCACTGCGGGGATCTCGTCGGTGGTGTGAAGTGTTTGCGTGTGTTGTTTCTGTATGTTGGTGACCTGTGTTGCCCACTCCGCATAGCCGTCAGAGAATAGTACCGGAGGGACGTCCTGAATTCGAAATTGGTGCCAATTGGTTATTTTCGCCTGGCCCCATTTTTTACGGGCTGCCTTCGCCAAAAGCGTGATGCGGAGAAGGCAGTGGTCGCTGCCCAGGGTATCCCCCAGGTTCTCCCATGTGGCGTTTGTAGTGTTCCTAACCAGAGATAAGTCAGGACACGTGTCACGGGTGACCGAGTTGCCCACACGTGTGGGGCAAGACGGATCCGTGAGCAACGTAAGACGAAGGGTGGAGATGAGCTCCGCCAGCTTGCGTCCCCTGGATTTCTCGAAGTGATAGCCCCAATGTAGACTGGGTGCGTTGAAATCCCCAATGATCACCAGGGGTTCATTGTCAGCCGACTTGAGAGCACGATAGAACATTTCGCTGAAAGTAACACGCGGCTTATGCGGGGGGCAATACACATTAAGCACATGTATTGACGGGTCGCGACGCCTTAGAGGCAGAACCCTCACCATGGTGTATTCTTGCTCAGTCTCCAGATCAAGATCGACCTGAATCGCGGTGTATGCTTTATGCACCAGGATGCAGGTCGAGGGGCCCCCCTGAAACGAGCTATACCCAGAGAATTTAGCATCATTGCCGGGCTCTTGCAAAGCAAGAAGCGCCGGCATGTCACCAAGGGACTGCAGGTAGAGCTGGAGATGTGACCGTTTTTTGCAGGCTCTGAAACCCCTGCAGTTCCATTGAATGATTTCGAATTGGTCTAATTTTTTAGCTTTCTGAGAAGGTTTGCCAGCCATATTGATGTTTTTATTTTACAGTGCTGGGTAGCCACTCGGTTCGGAGGCCGGCGCAGCCCCAGGTAGGGGTTGCATCAACGCCGCGGCTATCGGCCCGGAACCGCTTTCTTCCGCTGCCTGTCGAGGAGCTATTTTACGTTTTAGCTGCGGGGAGTCGCAGGAGAGATAATTTTTTATTTGGGAGCTGACCCAGGGCTGCACCGCCTTAAGGACAGAGTCAGTCACCTGGGCCGCAATGTCGGGAAGCATTGTAGCAAATGCGGAACTGAACATGTCCTGAAAGGACTCGCGTACCGCAATCATAATTTGGTTCGGGAGCGCTGCCACCCGCTCCTCCAACTGCTCGGCTTTACGCTCCAGGGCCTCGAAGCGGCCGGCGTCCGCGGGGGCCGAATCGACCACCGTGTCCGCGGTTTGCCGCGAGACGCTAGTTAGGCAAGATGATACTGAGGATCCGTCATCACTATCCTCGGGCTCAGCGTTCTGCATGGGCTCGGACTGCCCGGCCTGCTTAGCTTCTAATTCTTGAATTTTACGGGCGAGAATTTGATTTTGGCGCCTGAGCTCCTCTACCTGCCGCTGTAGGGCGGATTCGGTGGGGGAGGGAGGGGGGGTGGGCCCAGAGACTAACCCACTCCAACTGCTCACCTGATTTTGGCGCGGTACCAGAGGTGGGAAATCCTCGGCTTTCAGGACCGGTGGCCTCGTCGGGTTCCCGGACTTCAAAAATTTTGGCGGCCCGGACTGGGCCTTCTTGGGTTCGGGCTTGGGCCCCGGGGCCTGCTTGGGTGCGGCCGTGGGCGTCTGGGCCTTTTTGGGTCCCGGCGTCTGCTTCTGCTTTGGGGTGTGTGGGCGTCCCGGCTTGACGACCTTGCGGTACTTGCCCGCGCAGCCAGGCGCTCCGGTGGGATGGCTGCCTCCGCAGATGAGGTAGCACGGGGAGCATTGATGTTCAGCTGGGCCACCGTCAGGAGCAGCAGCAACCTGAGCCCCGCAGCGTTCACAGCGTCCAGGCTGCGGCCGCGGGCAGGCGTCGGCCCGATGCCCCACCGTGCCACAGCGAGGGCAGGCAGGGATCGTTTTCTTATAGAAGCGGACGGGGAGACGCTCGCAACTATAAAGCACGGTCCGCGGCACCCTTGTCCCCACAAAGGTGACCACAGCAACCTGCGTTTTGCCCAGTTTGCGCACGGATAGTACGTTGGGGTCCTCACTGAGTTTTTTCTTGACAGTCTCAGATGTCTCGTCCGGGGAGACGGTGATGACGCCCTTGCAGAATTCGCCGGAGAGCTTAGGGTGGCCCCGGAATAGCAGCGTGCGGCCTCCGACCGGCAGCATGACGTCCCGGAGCAGCTTCTCCGCAGCTTCCACTGATTTCAGTGTGCACACGAGCACATTTTGCTCCCACACGGGCCACACTGCAAGCCCCACACTTGCGGCGTCCCCGAGGATGCTGCGAACGGCAGCGCCGGCTTGTCCGGGACCTAAGGTGGCCTTCAGGTCGATGGTTTCTCGTGGCTTAAGCACCACAATGATTTCGTCTTTCCCGATGCGGGGCGTGTGTTGCGGCCGCCACCGGGGCTGTTTTGCTTGTTGCACAGCTGCATGTTGAGCGTTCTCGCCCTGCACATGTGCAGAGCGTCCCGCCACCCGTTGCTGGCCGGCGTCCGTGTTGGCGTCCCTGGAGGCCTTAGTCTTCCTGCGTCCGCGCCATACGCGGACCATGTCTTGGAGGTATTCCTCCTCGCTGGGAAGAGGCTCTTCATGTTGAACGGTTTCCGTGTTAACGATCCCTATGGAGGTGGGATCGTATCCGGTGACTTGGCCTTGGACCGCCATTGCCGAGGAATCCCAGAGGAAACCCCGAACGCTGCCGGCGCAGGCCTTGCCACCGTCAGGCTTAGCGCCGCAGAGATGGGGCGAGGTCTTCAAAGCACTGAAAATGGAACAAAATTCAGCGCACCTTGGCAAATGTGGTGTCCACGGATGCCGCTTAGGTTGCCGGAGACGATGGTGCCAAGCTTTCTACGGGAAAGAGTTGAGGACCGCAAATAACAGCGATCATTGGTAGAGCCGACGTGGAACACTAGGAGAACATTTGCAGTCCTTTACATGCAACTAGGAGAACATTTGCAGTCCTTTACATGCAAGGCTAGATTGCTGCCTGTGCCAGTGCCCAAAGTTGTGCGATGTTGCCTCAGGCGCTCATTCAAGCATGCTCCGGTTTGGCCTATGTAGATTTTCCTGCATGACAATGGGATTGAATACACCACGCCCACTGCGCATGTGGTGAACATAGTCTGGTGTTTCGTCTTGCAAACACCAGTTCTCCGCAGGTCTGCAGAGGTCTGGGCGCACAAACCGGACAGTTTGCAAGGAGCTGAAAATGCCATAGTGACACCAAACTTCTGAGCCACTTTTTTTAGACCATGTGAAGTCTTGTGGAAATAAGGCATGACTTCCAACTTTTTTGTATGCACTTCTAATGGCCTGGCAGCCTTTGAAGATAACTTCAGTTTTTTTTTCCCCAAAGATTCCGCCACCGCCAGCAAAACCGAGGGAGGAAACCCAGAACATTGTAGCCGGTCAACCTGCTCCGCCAGACTTTGCTGCATCACATGAGGGCAACTCTTCTTTAAGGCATTCAAAAAACACAAGTTTGCAATGCTGCGCTTCACTAACTTAGAATGGGCCGAATCATACGGTAACAGTGCCTAGTGAAGCGCAGCATTGCAAACTTGTGTTTTTTGAATGCCTTAAAGAAGAGTTGCCCTCATGTGATGCAGCAAAGTCTGGCGGAGCAGGTTGACCGGCTACAATGTTCTGGGTTTCCTCCCTCGGTTTTGCTGGCGGTGGCGGAATCTTTGGGGAAAAAAAAACTGAAGTTATCTTCAAAGGTTGCCAGGCCAGTAGAAGTGCATACAAAAAAGTTGGAAGTCATGCCTTATTTCCACAAGACTTCACATGGTCTAAAAAAAGTGGCTCAGAAGTTTGGTGTCACTATGGCATTTTCAGCTCCTTGCAAACTGTCCGGTTTGTGCGCCCAGACCTCTGCAGACCTGCGGAGAACTGGTGTTTTCAAGACGAAACACCAGACTATGTTCACCACATGCGCAGTGGGCGTGGTGTATTCAATCCCATTGTCATGTGGGAAAATCTACATAGGCCAAACCGGAGCATGCTTGAATGAGCGCCTGAGGCAACATCGCACAACTTTGGGCACTGGCACAGGCAGCAATCTAGCCTTGCATGTAAAGGACTGCAAATGTTCTCCTAGTTTTCACACTACCAGCATTATCGGGCGGGGGAAATCTAAACGTGAGCGTGAGCTATTGGAGGCATTCATGATCAGAAAGAATAAGCAGAAATGCGTCAGTGAGCCGTCTGTGATTATCACCGAAAAGGAGTGCAAGTTTTTATCATTATAGCAGCCATGTCACCATGTGGTGCGCGAAGTGTATTGTCTGTAGGGTGTGTGCGCAGGCAGGAAATTCTTTTAAAATGAGCAATTCTTCATCGCAATAAATCAGTTGTAAGTCCAGCGTTGTGGTGTGTGCCTTCTTTGTTCTTGTCTTGCGTCTATTTTCGCTGGTTCCCTTTCTATGCAATATGAACCAACTAGCCCAGCAGTTTGCACTCCTGAAATATGATTTCGTTCGTCCCTGCGTTCCTGTCTTTGCTACCGAGGGCTAAACACTTAGTCCTCGAAACCTGCACAGGGCTGCCTCGTCCCACAGTTCGTCATTTCGCTGACCAAACGTCGTCTACGAGGACTACCGAAAAGACAAGGAGTCGCTTAGAGTGTAGTGGAGGACTCTCTATTAATTTAGGCAACCTGGTGTTATTTAGCATGCGCTGAAATCGCACACCACGCAGGCGATTTTGCATTTTGCCTCCATCGAATTGCGGCCACCGCGGCAAGGATTCGATACCGCTACCTTGGATCAGAACTGCAAAGCCACTGAGCCACCGAGGAGGCGCCCATAATTATTCGGTACGGTCAGGTTGCTGGCCAAGCGGTATAACTGCTGAAGAAGTGCTGTGCAATCCCAAGCATGCATGTTCCCAGTGCATGGCCAAGGTGCTGGCTATGTATGTGTAACGCAGTGTTGCCATTGAGGACCATGCACGTTGCGTGTTGTCTTTGTGCTGGTCGTACGAGCAGGTGATAGACGATGTGTTAACGAATCACGAGCATGCATATTAAGCCGGAAGCCTTTAATGCCTCATCGTTGTAAGCAGAAGTTGTCGACAGAAATGTCACGCTTTTCAATTGGTCGAAATGGCCGTGACGTCACAGCGCGCGAATTTCAAACGGGGCCAATTGTACTTTGGCTAGTAACCATGCAACCAATTAAAGGGATCGTATAGTGATGCTCCAAGTTAGTGGGACTTACTTAACCAATTAGCCTAATTAACCTTTCTAGTCAGACCAGATAAATAAATAAATAAAACCGAGTGGAAAATTGGCCGAGCTCGGGAATCGAACCCCGGTCTCCGGAGTGCGAGACGAGCACGCTACCACTCCGCCATGCCAGCTCGATGTTTGGAATGAACAAAGGCGCGTCTAGTGAATACGGTGTCTTCGTTCACTCCCATCTTCCTTCCTTCCCTTTACGGCGAGGTTTAGGTGTCCACCGAGATATGAGAGACAGATACATTTCCTTTCCTCAAAAACCAATTTACCGACGAGCAAGGCGTAGAACCTTTCCTCAAAAAGCGTTACATTCAAAAGGCAATGCAGCCGACGCGGTGGCTCAGTGGCTATGGTACTCGGCTGCTGTCCCGAAAGACGCGGGTTCGATCCCGGCCGTGGCGGTTGAATTTCTTTGGAGGAGAAATTCGAGGCCCGTGATGTTCCTGAAACCACTGAGAGTTGCTTCGTGAATCGTAAAGCCGCAGTTCGGCTTTTAGGTGTCTTGCAGCGGATCTTGACAAAGCAAATTAATTGGTTGAGTAGAAACAACGCGAACTGAGAATAGGAAAGAGGAATACACACAAGGACGAGCGCTGTTTCTTCCCAGTTCCAGTCTCAATTCTGCTTTTTCTACTCAATGGATTACCAAACTCACCCGATCTTCTGAATTAATTTGACTTCTTATACTATATGAAGCTTACTGGAGTGCAATATGTTTCTGAACACCTAAACACTCTTTCGTGTTCGACTACACAGTCGATGGAAAACTGACATGATGTACCGGCACTGTGGATATTTGTTTCAACTAGATGCCATTTCTGCCTGTTGATTGTCCATCAGCAGTGAACTGTATGACCAAAGAGACTTGAATTAGGAGTGGAACTCACTCTTGGTGGCGTGCTCAGCCTTGCCTCCCCTCTAGTGCTTATTTTCTTTGACGTTTCTTGAGAAGCCTTTGATGCCGTTTCAAAAAGCTTTGTAATTAGTTCATGCAACCAGAACGTCATTCCGCAGTAATTAATGCATGTATAAGAAAATACAAACACTTGTCTAATGAGTAGCCTGCACGGCTCATAACCGACGAGGCAGTGGTTATATTAACACTGTAGGAGTAACATTTGCATCCTAAACAATGATTTCTACAGTTGTAATGGTCATTCACCTGCAAATTTAACCTTAGGAAAGACTAAAGGTTGCAGCAAGTCAGTTCAATCAATCAATCAATCAATCAATCAATCAATCAATCAATCAATCAATCAATCAATCAATCAATCAATCAATCAATCAATCAATCAATCAATCAATTAATCAATCAATCAATCAATCAATCAATCAATCAGTTTATTCTGCACTGCAAAAACATTTTACAGATTCAGGCCTGCCGAAGCCTCATTGGGCTTGTATGGCAGCGCCTGGCAGGTAGCGGCAAATCGCGTGCGGCGCTTTACAAACTAAGCTTAGCAAAAAGCAACAGAAAAATAGGAACAGCAAAAAAAAAACGTTGAAACACATCACAGTTCACAGTTAACTGGAAAAAACGCTGAATCCAATAAACTACACGAACAACAAATGTATATCAGGCAATGTAGGCGATGAAAGACCAGGAATATGACCATGAAAGGAACGACGAGACAAAACAGGCGATAAATAATACCAAAAAACGAAGTTAAAGGTCAGAAAGTTCGTGCCCGAAAGGACCAATCGGTGTACCTTTTCCATCTGAAAGGATAAAAAATCGATTAGAGGGTACGGCGTCCCTCGTAACCCAAGTGTCGCTTCGATACGTTAAACTCCCGACACCACCGCCAGTGAATGACCAGCAGTCTTGTCGTATGGCCAGCACCTTGTCCCCGCAATATGCGCTCTAACGACGGACGAGCACTCCTTCTCCTTTGTTATAAAATCACCTGAATGGCCAAAAGAACATTCATGCCCGTGATTGGCCAGCAGTTCATCTACAATTATGTCTCACGGCCATCACCTTGGCCACTGCACCATGCATACTCTTGCAACTGGCAAGTACTTAGCCTACTAGTCTCCTTTCTTGTCGTAATGCTAGCACCTTTATTCTGCGAATAGGCTTGCTCGCAACTGACCAACAGTCTGCATGGAGCTGTGTCGTATTTCCAGCAACTTTGGCTCAGGAACTCGCTTGCTCGCGTTTGGCTGCAGCCCTTCTCATGTAGAGTCTTGCCGCATGACCCCGACATTATCCATGAAATCATGCATGCTCAGGATTGCCCAGGGCTTTGAATAATAATGTTGTTAGCCGTTATGATTGCGAACCGTGCAACCGCCGGGAAACCGCAAATCTAAGTTGCCTGAGCTTTGTGAATTCCTCCCCAAAAGCAGAAAGATGAAAGAGGATCACTTTGGATTTTTTTTTTGTTTTTCGATTTCTTCGGTACTGCTATGCGCGTCCGTAGCAGCCTTTATAAATTATTCGTACTGGACGAATATGTGCTTAATACGTGTCTGACAAATATTCATGCAGGACAGTCATTTGCTAAGCTCTGGGCCGATGTTAACTAAATCAACTTTGGCTTTACTTATTTAGTGCGGAGTGCACAGGAATATAACCGAATTCATGCCGCACATGACGAATTATGCGTGAATAAATTCTTTCCGTTTAAGCACGTCACTATCAGCATTGTATTCTACGGAATAGCAGAAGATTTTCTTTATCAGAAAGCCAAAGGAGAGAGCTACCCTGTGTTTATTTTATGGTTTTATCAGGTTTAACGTCCCAAAGCGATGCAGGCTATGAGGGACGCCGTAGTGAAGGGCTCCGGAAATTTCCACCATCTGGGGCTCTTTCACGTGCACTGAAATCGTGCAATACATGGGCCTCTAGAATTTCGCCTCCATCGAAATGGCCTGGCGTGATTGCCAGCCATCTTCCTTCTTGGCCCACGTTTATCAATCCCTGCAGTTCTGAAGCAGTTATTTTTCATGCCGTAACCGAAAAATCCGCCAGTTAGACACAAATCCTTATTTCAAACCCTTTTTCCCTGCATCAGCTTGAAAACTCCGTGAGTTATTGCCTCTAAAACGCTATCTGTTCTTTTTTCGTGTAAATTACAATGTATACTACAGGTTTTTGTTTGTTTCTTGTTTTGTTGTCTACATGTGCTTTTTGTATTTATGTATTGCACCTTGGTGCTTGCTCATTCTTATTTTGCGTTGTGTGTCATTGCTCCCCCCTATGTAATACCCTCGATTGAGGGCCTTTAGGGGTTTATTGAATAAATAAATAAATAAATTTGGTAAAGAAACGGCAGGCAATTTCGGTTTCTGAATTTTGCTGAAGCTCTGTAAAAATTCCCTGTTCGCCAAAATTTTAGTACTGAATTTCCCTGAAGAAAGGAAAATTCCCCGATTTAAGAACCACTCTACTGAGACACGCCAGACATGCTTTTATACATGTAAAAAAAAAAAAAATGCGGTCTGCCAGGCGTCGCGCGCGCTGATGTCACAACGGGTGCGGGTTAAGCGGTAATAAGCGCGGTAAGCCGCTCTTTGTCTCCTCTTTCGCTCCCGCCACAGAACCACCGTGATCTGCCCCACGCTCGGAGAAAGATGCGAAACAGTTGCTCGCTCCCTCGCGGACGACGCACGCGAGGAAAACGGCGACGCTCTCGGTGCCTCCCCGACGTGCGTTCTCCGTGTGTGTGTTCTGTGTGTGCGTGCGTGCGTGCAAGAGTGCGTACGAGAGACGGAGAAAGGAGGAAGCAGCGCCCGCTCGCGAAGCACCCGGCGCCGGAGAGCGGAGCGGAGAGATGCCGAGGGGGTTAGCGAGCGTGGCGGCGGCGCGCGCGATTTACTGCCGTGTCGCAGCTGTGGTGGTCGTAACTCAGCCGCTGTCTTGTTAATTAGCCCGGTGTCAGCGTCTCAGCAGAGACCGCGCCAAACGGGTTTGCTCGCGACCCAAATCGAGCCCTCCGCGGCTGCCGCAGCAGCAGCGCCCGACCGCGCGGCGCGATGTACTACGTCCGCTGACGCGTCGCGACGCGCGAAACCGAAACGATGCCTTTCTATCCGGTCAGATTTACGGTGTCCACACAAAAGGTGCCGGGCGTCTGTCCTTTCCTCCTCGTCCTCCTTCGTTCTCTCCCGTCAAACCTCCCGGAGCTCACGGCGTTCCTTTTGTTCGGGCGACATTTCTCGTGAAAGAGTGTGTGCATGCATGCGACTTGAGCAAGCGATGTGGGTATAACATTGAAAGAACGAAGCGGTTATTACGTATCCGTCACCCCCCTTTTTTGAAGGCTAGACGAGGAGCCAGACGCGGAAACTCTCGGGGATTTCTAGCTCGAGAAAACGTAGTCCTTTTCACTCGAGCTGGCGCCGTCCGTCGCACATCGTGACACGTGACTAGTCTGCCCGGTCTAAGACGCATGTGTTGTTCTTCGAAGAAGCGTACAGGACGGAGCTAGCAGTCTCCGCGGTGCGCTCAGCTCAGCTGAACCGCGTTTTGGTTTTTTGGAAGGGGTTTTTGATACAACGTTGGTTTGGGGGTAAAGGGAAGAAAAAGATACCGAAAATTAATTGTTTCCTCTTCCCGTGTTCGTCCATATCTCCACTGTTTCTACATTGCCTTTTAAGTCGCGTCGGATGAATACGAAAACGCAGTGCCGTGTCCGTGATAACTGCTGCATGGTCTCCCATGCATGAACGTCTCATTCACGGCAGACGTGATCGGCATGAGCTAGCATATAAGCCTATAAACATTTTCATATTGGGGATGGATTGATAACCGCTATCGCGCAATATAGTGCGATGACCGCGCGCCTCACGTAGACAATGCGGAGGCGTTATATATAACGCCGTCCGCCCCCGTGTTTTCATAGATTACGATGGGAGATCGCCGGCTTTGAGTACCGTCTTGGGGAACCGCCCACACCCTTTGTAAGAACCGCGTTTGAGCGCGATTTCATGCGTCTAGGATGAAAGAAAGAGAGAGGGAGAGAGGTGCGGCTAAGTGGAGGAGAGGTTGTATTAACTTCACGCACTCATGGAGTGGCAGTGCGAGGACAACAAAACTCGTGTTTGCAGTCACAACACTGTGGCTTCACTAGACAGTTTCATGTCGTGTCCTGAATCTATAGTATGCAACTCGTGCTTCGTATGCAACAAATCAGGCTTGCTTTTGATGTAGCGCTGTGCTTTGGTTGGACACCAAAGTATATAGCTGTACATGCAGTGGTCGTCTTTACGCCCTCAGGCATTAATTAAATCTCGCGCTTTAATTACTCCCATTAAGTTATTATTTCTCGATTCTATTAACAGCACAAAAAGCCAATTGGCTAATTGGCTAGAGCACTCGGCAATGCATGCTTACTGTGATGTCAGGGGGTAGCAGATTAATGAAGCGAGGAGAGCGGTATTTATCGAGTCCATTACTGTTCAGAATACGCAAATGGTAGCTATAGGCTGCCTATGTTAAATCGGATGACTAAATCCTCAATGAATTTTTTTTAACGCATGGTTGCGCTGTGAAGTTCACGTGGTCAAAGGAAGCGATTGACATGCTGACTATCCCACTTCAGGAACATGTATAAAAACACGCCAGCAGATGAATGAGCACGATGAGAACGACAGCGGAGTTTTCGTGACCGGGTACGACGCTTCCAGATATGATGATCATCATCAGCCTGACTACGATCACTGCAGAGCAAAGGCTTCTCTCACGTCTCTCCAATGAACCCTGTCCTTTGCCAAATGCGGCCACCGTATCCCCACAAACTTATTAATCTCATCTTCCCACCTAACTTTCTGCCGCCCCCTGCTACGCTTGCCTTCAAAGCAGCAAATTCTAATAGACTGCACGGCTAGCTCAACAAGCCCTCGTTTTATCGGCGTAATATTATGCGAAGAATTCTGAAAGAGTAAAAACAGCCAACCCTTCAACCAAAAAAAAAGCGGCTGCGTGTACTTCCTGCGCATGCATCAGCGTGGATTTCAATTTATGCAGCGCTAGCTGTCTTAGCCTAGTCCCCCCGGTTTAGTGTCGTCGTCGTCGTCGTCGTCGTCGTCGTCGTCGTCCCTTCCGTATGCCCCCTTCCGCAGCAGAAAGAGGGCAACTACAAGCGTTTGCACAAAGCTGCCGGCTCGGGTACGGGCACCCTACCTACGGCCACAAGCTCTAGTCTTCGCCTACAATCATCATCTTCATCACCATCATAATCAGACTACCTCCATCCACTGAAGGACAAAGGCTACCTTATCCTTCCAATTAAGCTTGCCCTGAGCCTCTGCTGCCAATTCACACTGTCCACCTTCTGGCAAGGACCACTTGAGCAACCCAACCCCAACCGGGGGCTCTAACCAACAACTCGATGCAGATTTAACTTCCCCTCAGCCATGAATACGCCATCACTCATAGACTACCACGCATATGTGCGAGTGATGATGATGTCCTCAGGCTGAATGGCACATACGCACGGCGGGGGATTGGCCAGGGTGCACAGCGGATACAAACGTACTCATGTACAGGGAATGGAGTATATTTAAAATTTTGGGACGCAGAGCTAGAATTTGTACAAAACAAAACATACGGAGAAGGAAAAGTTGTGAACTCACATTCTAGCAGAGGAATCTACCAGATGAAATTATATAATCGTGAATAGAATCGCACACTGGTTTCAGGGCATATCCCTTGGCGCTTGCCCCGAAGGATAAGTGAATCGGAATAGATAGAGGAAGCCCAAGACGAGCGAGGGGGATCTCCAAGTAAATTCTACGGAGAGCAGCGAGCCGCCGGCAGGAGAGGAAAAAATGACCTATAGACTCAATTTCGCCACAAGACTCACAAAGGTTGGATATCGAAAGCCGCGATCGGCATAAATAAAGATTTAGCCGCGGTATCATGCAGCGCAAAAGGGTCATGGACACCTCACATTGCCTCGAACTGCACATCCGCACATTCTAAGGAAATGCCAGGTGTTGAAAATCCGCTGCAGCGAGGAGAGAGAGGCTCATGGTTCAAGGTGTGAAAACGCTGGATTCGCTGAAAGCGTACTAGAGTCAAGTAAACAGCATTTGGGACGAATGGGACAATAGGTCCATCAAGGGCAGACTTTGCTAAAAAATCGAGCGCCAGTCACACGTAACGTCGTCATTGTGCTAATCCTTTCGCAAGCCAGATGGCGCTGATCAACCGTCGTACCTTAAGGTAAACAGCTGAAATTCTAGCCTTTGCCAGGTCTAACACAAACGAATGCACTGCCATTCCACACCGGACCCAGAACCCAGCACTACCCCAGGGTTCGAAACAATAAAACGCTGCAAGCGAAGTTAAGGACGACCTATTTATCCTCCTAACCTCCCTTCCCCACACCAACTGCTTCTCTCCCAGCCTCAGTCGTAGGAGTCGGACGTGCAGCCTTTTTATCCCTCTGATCTCTCGCTGTGCTCATCGAGTGCTTCTCAGGCGCCGCCACGGGACCGCGGTCGGCAAAGGCATGTTTGCCCACTGCCAAACCCTTCTTGTATCGTCTCGGGCCATCGCGCACGTATACGATCGTGAGTTTAACTTCGTGCCGCCTAATGACGACCACGTGATTCGCGTTCGTTTTGTGGAACGGACAGCAATAATCACGGCACACCGCTTAGCAGGGCCGTACGCATAGAAACATTGGCATCAAAACTGCAGCGTTTGCTTGCAACGCCCGGTTTTATTCACTGCTCGAAATATTACAGCCAGCCTTGCGTGTGAGACTGCTTATTATGTTCGAGGAGAAGAGGAACTAGTTGTTTCAACGTATCGGAGCGTATAATGCAGTAACAACGAAAAAAAAAAATAACTGTCCGCTTTGCGTTTTCTATGCAATGTTTAGATGAGGGATGCTCAGTTGGTATTGCTACCTGCGGTGTAACATTTTTATCAGAGAATTTCGGCACGCCGGATAAGTACTAGTGTGCATGTATAACGGACCAGCCGTATTCCTGCTGCGGTTGCGTAATGACCAGAAGGCGACCCGCACCTGCTGTTGCGCATGCGCCGCAAGCATCCTCCTCATTTTGTGTACGACTCTAGATTAACTTCGTCTGTTGAACTAAAGCTCCCTAAGTGGTGATGAAACTGAAAGAAAAAAAAATCAGAACGTTACATTTAAATATATATGTTCTGTATGTCCTCTTTTCTACAGAGAACTGTCACTCTCAGTGCAGTCACCACTAGCGGGGATGTACATACGTCATCTGTACATTGCCTCAGCATGCTGTCTCGGAACAAAGGGGGCGTGAGCTATATGCGCATGCGCAGATGACTCCGCGAGGCACACGACTGCAACTGCGCAGGCTCAGCTGCAGGTGCCCGCGTAAGCGGATCCTAGTAGTGGAACGCGGATTGCGTTTTGATAAACCTCTCTAATATTAAGGGCATCCGCGGCTGACGTTCATCAAAAAATGATCTGTTCTGGGAAAGAGGGCAGCTCAGTCTTTTATTAGAATGTAAAATGTTTCAGTTCCATCACTTAATACAATACCAAAGCAGACGGGGCAATAAATGTCCTTTTAATATCCCTCATACCAACTACATCGTCGGGCCAGTATGCTATGCCGAGATACCTGTTCTTAGCGGCTCACTGTTGCAGTAACTTCGTTAGCTGCAGTTATGCCGGGTAGCTTCCATTGACATAAGTTTCAAGGGCATACATAACTTTTAGAGCGAAAGTTTTTCCTCAGTCATATTGCGTGACAAAAGCATAAATGACAAATAAAAAAGAGCCGTCTCGCGGAAAGCTCACCAGATCCGGAACTGGTCAACCTGAACTGGTTGATCGGTGCTTGTGCCAGCCATAAAAACTATTTCATACATCACACGTGGTCCCGGTATGCTGGCATTTTCTCTTCCCGAGAGCTTTCTGCGCCCCGGTACGTGTCTGAGTCGACAGTTAAGAGTTTACTTCCAAGTTGCTTTCAATATGTGTGCAATGAGTACGTCACGTGCAGAGGACAGCAAAAATGGACATTGCTGTAACGATGGCAACAACGATGCCATCTCCCTGAAACTCCTATGGTTCCTGTGTTGCCTTTCGTATGCTTCAAGTTGTATACGCGACTTTGGCAACGTAAATCTCAAGCTCCGCTAAAAGAAACGAAAAACTGGTGCACAGAGCGCGCAAGCAATGAGACCGCCGATTGCCACTTCAATCACTTTCATACCGAGAGTGTTTAATTAGCATCGATTCCCCTGGCTTGTGGCACGCGAGGGCATATCAAGACTGGAAACGAAAACTGCACATTACATACCTCAAACCTTTGTACTAGACATCGGAAGGGCGCGCCGGTCAGACTTCATAAGGCTGGTGTTCACAGCTGACTGCCAAGTTATTTCTTAGCGGTGCCGGCGGTGCGGATGCATATCTAATAAACCTAGTTTCACGGCCTGGTCGGTGAGAGTAGACAAGAAAAAAAAGTATGACAAGTGAGTGCGCATAACAGATTGCACATGCCATGCATGTATGCATGAGACGCCGCAAAAGAAGCTCAACAGAAGTTTATGTAAGTAACAAGTAAGTGCAATGGCGGTAGAGTCACGGGTGCCAGTAATGATCCTAAGAGACTTCGTAAACACACAGCACCGCATCGCTTTTTGTGGATCAGGGGGCACAGTGGTATTGAGACAACTGCTACGGAATGATGGATGCTTCCAAAGAACAAGAGTATGGCGCGTTCCGGTTTCTAACAGGCCTGAGCCCACTTACGCTGTACGGCATCGGCTCCTTTCAGTTGTTATTGTTCAAGTGCTGCCGTTTCCAGGTGTCGAGTGTCAAGGTTTCGGAAACGGCGAATGGTCTGCACAGAAAGGCATGATCAAAACAATCCTCCGCCGCCATCATTGCTTTCGATCTCCAGAGGGTTGATGGCTCACTCTTCTATGACTGAATGGTTACTGAAGAACGTGGGCACGACGGTCTGTATCTGGCATTGTGCTGTCCGCACAATCTAAATGCTTGTTTGATTTTTGCGTGCCAAAACTACATCACTGCCCATGAAACACGCAAGTAAAAAGCTTTGATTAGTTCCTATACCACCTGGTGCTCATCAACGTCCACCGAAAATTTAGTACACCGACCCGGTACTAAACTGTACGGTTCATTACCTAAGCGCTTGTTCGGGAAACATGCACAGTGAGGCAGGTGAGTACGGTTCTATAACGAGGGGCGTTAGCCTCTTCTATTGTAAAGCAAGGCCTCTCAGGACCCACCATCTGCCCATCCTAAACACCATCAGAGAGGGTCCGGGTCAAGTATAGAGCCCAGATGTTCCGGGGAGGACGCAGTCCGTGGCTTCGCTTCCAAACCACAATAGCTGTCTTAAATATGCATCCGGTGTCCAGATGCAAAGTGGATGCAAAGTGCATGGCCTCTGGTGACAGCAGTGACCTGCCATTAGATTCGTCTCAGTTTACCTCCTTCCGTCCAAGCTTCGGTTCATCGATTCCTAACAGGACCATTTCCATTCGGTCCTTCAGGGTGACTCGAAAGGATCACAACGGCGGAAGATTTAACGCGACTAAAGGTGAAGTTCACTACAGTCCATCAGCTGCGCCAAGCACTGCAGCAACGGAGCGCCGGGCCGAGCGGGCGCGGGCAGGAAGGACTCGCGCTTAGCTAATGCCCCCCGCCACCTCACGTTGCAGCGGGCGCACCGCTCTCTGAGCGCACCGCTCTCCGAGCGCACCGCTCTCTGCGTGGCGCCCCCAGCGGGAGGCTCAAAATCATGCCGAGGAGCAGCGTCAATAAATAATTTTCCTCATTAACACCTCCTACGAGGCCCTGCGCGCCTTTTTTCCTCCTCGCCCTCCTTGTTTCGGTTGCGCGCGCTTGCTTGTTTGTTCGTCGCCGGCACTCGTTTGTTGAGCGCCGTTGTTTTCACTCCGGCGTCCCCGGGGGCGTCGCGGCGCGCGCGCGTTCGAAGGCTGCGCCGCACATGCAACGCGCGCGGCGTGCGAGAAGCGGACGGGAAGGCGGGTCTCACTAATGCGTTGCGCAGACAGCGTGGCCCGCATGTCTACCCTCTTGTTTTTCTTGTTTGCATCGCATTTGTTATCATCTCCTTTTACCGCCAGCACCACCTCTGCACACCCGCTGGCCGCTGCAGTGTATACCCCTCGGCCGAGATCACACCTTCTCTCCCTCAGCGGCCTCCGAAGACATTCTGCCTGGTCAGGCCCGCGCCCGCGCGAAAACGCGAGAGCTGTTTCTCAGTGCTGGCCATCAAGCACGAGCGTATGGTGTCTAAAAAAGAAATAAAAGAAAGAAAACGATCTTTATCTTCCGCTAAAGGCTCTAATAAGATGAATAGTCCAACGGCCGGCGTCGATTCTTATGCTTTCTTTCTTCCAAGTCTTCCCCCTCTCCCTCTCTGATTGTGAGCAAGGCTTCATCACGCCTCGTTTATGAGCCTGCTTGCTTATGCGCGCTCCAAACACAAGGAAGCTAACACGACTCTGAGCTGCGAACTTTGTCTCGTTATATCGGCACTGTGTGCGGTTCCGGCGCTGGCTGAACGAACGCGGAGGCCATGTCGACGAGTGAGATTCTTCTCAGGCTTGCGGAACAACGAGCAAAACAACGCGAACTAAGATGGCGCTCGGAAAACAAGAAACTAGCATGGGCAAGCTGCGTTGATATCCTCGTCAGAGTGTTAGGATCTCCATTCTTTTTCACCTTATCCGGTTAATTACTGTCGGCCCCTGGCGCTTGCACGGCATGCGGTTCTCTCTCTCTCTCTCTTTCTCGCCCAGCGCACGGCGCTGTTAATTCGATGGTGTCGGTCCCCGAAGTGTTGAACTTCAGCGCGGCGTATAGTTGATTGCGCGGCCATTAGTGCTCATTTGTCGGCCGGGAACTGGAGATACCATGCAGCCTTAATTGCGTTTGCGCCGGGCTTTCTTCATTGGCGCCGCCAAGCGGATGTCGGCAGGTACTTGCTGCAGAGCCTGAAGAACGACCAGGTCACGCGCGAACACATCGAGTCTTGCGAAGATATCATTTAAGGGGTTAGCTAGCTCAGCTATACACGGGCTTGTTGGAGTAGTGTCTGCTAAGGAGTTGTACTTGAATGTTCCGCTTATGTTACGCTGCGGCGGTAAATGGAAGGTGCTACTTGGTCTTCGTGAACAGGAGCGCCTCTGACATATCTTGTTGAGAGGAATGTTGCCTTGAACGAAGTCCGTTTGGAACGGAGTACGTACTTTCGTTTCACTGATAATGACAACAACCACATTCATTTATGGTCGTTTTCGCAACTACTTGTATTATGGCGTAAAGATTCTGCTCAGCGTAGCGCAAAGGGAAAAGAGCCAAAGAAAAGCAAATCAAACACAACATCCTAGCCCCGAGCACTACCAGCCAGACACTTCGAGCAACTCAAAATGGTCTAAGCACTTATTGGTTAGCCCCGCGCATTCTAACGTTCACTGGCAACGTGTGTGATCGGTTGGCTCTTTCCCTTCTTCGCTTCAAATCTGCTTTATGGTCTAACGGGTAGCAAAACATCTTAATTAGGGAACAATTACTCGTTAGCATCCACCTAAGGGCAGTCATACGGATACAAGAGAGAGAGCTATTCAGCTTTCACAGCTGCGATTCGTCCTGGTCCGGGTCCTTGTCCGCGTGGTCCGCGAGGGTGTCCAGTTTTTAAAGATTTCTCTTTCACAGTCAAGGAGAATAGTACAAGGAGGAAAACAAAAACCCGGGAACCGTAAACGAGCACGAAACACGTATATCCAAGTCGTTTCGCTTGCGGAAACGGCATTATTTTAACACGCAGAGCGCGACGCGCTCGTAATGCTCCACGCTCACACAATGTGCCTCCGCCGTGCCGTTCTGCCGCGCTGCATGAAGTTCCACAGCACTTGCCGAAGGGGCCCTTCTGTTCCCGCCGCAAGCGAATCCGAATGGACGCCTTCATTTCGCGCTGCTGCCCCTGCGCCGTATGTACCGCGTCGTCTCCCGCGGTGTGAGTGTTGTGAGCTCGCCGCAACCGAATGTTCGTGCGTGTGCGCGCTGCTAGGGAGGAGAACATCCCCCCCCCCTCTCTTGCAGCCCCCTCCGCCCATCTTAGCGGGGCGCTAATAGCCCTCACACCCACAAGGCGCGTTCCTGACACCTCAAACTGAGTTATTACGTGCAGACTCCCGCTGCATGTGAATCTCGATTTGCTCGTCCCTTTTTGCAGGTGCCGCTTGCTGTTGGGCCCCCGCAGATGAAAACGTCGCTGCCACCACCATGCTGTCTAGCGCGCACGCGCGCGAGCACGCTTTCTTCTTGCTCCTTGCGCGCCGCCCGCCGGCTTGCTGGGGCTCCCTATAGGAGCGTTTTGGTGTTGCCGCTGCCGGTGCTGCTGCTGCTGCTGCTGCTGCCGCCGCTCCCTTGGGCAACGCTTCGATTTTCGTCTTTGTTTCGAGCGCGGTCCACACACGCTGCTTCCGACGCCTCTATTTTCCTTTTCTCTTTAACACTCGGTAGGTTTCGCCCATAGTGCTTTCTCGAGCTTCAACTAGACTACGCTTTTGCGCAAGCTCTGCTTGGAGTTAGCGCCGCGATTGGTATGTGGTGGCCCGAAAGAGCAGTGCTTGTCTGGGAAGGAGCGGCAGTGTTTGGTTTGTGGTGGGATTCAGCCAGCTAGCACGTGTGGCTGGGTGATCTGTGCAAATGCAAGCAATGTGATTTTTCCGTGCGCTCTGAAATGCGTCGACTAGATAGCGCAGTCGTTTGCGAGTGAACTTCTCAGTTTGTTTAAAGGATTACAGGCACCTCAGTTGAGTTGCATCTTTTCTTCCCTGCAATGATGCATAAGACATTACAATACATGGATCACCACATGATTTTCGCGTGCGACCTCTAAATAACATAGAATGGAATTTCTTCTCTCATGCTGTTTCGGTTTCATCATACAAGCGATGACTGTGACGACTAAGAAGTAGGGGTGTGCGAATATCAAATTTTTCGAATACGAATCGAATACGAATACTTAGCTCCGAATATCGAATCGAATATCGAATAATGAAGGACAGACGTATTTAACCACTACAAAACATTTATTTGAGCATCCAAGAACATCACAGTTCAACTATCAATGAGTAAAAGTACCCAAAAGGTGTGTGTGGCTGCACAAAACGTACCAAAGTCTAGAACATTATTCTTAGAGGAGTGGAAATATCGCAGAAATTGACTAGTACACAGCATTGATTAAGGCTAGCATGCCATAAGCACAAAAGCGCGTTGCTGGAATGCAGCAGCTTCGCGGATGGCTTTCCACAGCCTTGGTTCGCCATGGCACGAATCAGAGTTGGACGCGCATTGGCAGGTATAGCCACAAAGGAGCTCACCAGCACAGTCAGCTACGGCATGGCCTAACCTTACGCAAAGCTAGCAAGGCTCTGGGCGCCGCCATGTTGCTATGTCTATGTCGATAGGACTTGCGGACTGAAATGAACGCCTGTGTTCACAATCGAATATTCGGCCAAATAGGAATATTCGCGTCGGAGCGAATATTCGAAACAATACGAATTCTTGGATTTCGAATCGAATTCGAATACTAAAAATGTAATATTCGAAATGTATTCGAAAATTTCGAATATTCGCACACCCCTACTAAGAAGTGTTTAGGTCACGTGAGGGATAAAAAAAAAGTAATTTAACCGCTGGTAGGTCGTTTATTGTCATTCCAACTCTTGACGCAGGCTGGCTTAAGCGTTCTAGAGAGTTGAAGCTTCGTATCAGCGATTGTATTGCAGTTGTTTCATGCCTCACATCACCTAAGCACTTCTTACAAGAGTCTCTACGCTCCCTGAGTACGTGCAGAAATGCTGGTCGGAGGGCTCAATCCCACAAAATGGAAAACGGCAGAGATCATTCTCATTCCAATTCCAGGTAAGGCCTTGAGAACATCACGCCAATTTCGCTCGCGTGTTGTGTGGGTAAGCTCACGGAGCACGTAGTTTAGACCCGCCTCAAACGGTTTATGAAGGAGAACGAGCTGTACCACACCCCACCATGATTGGATTCCGACAGAAACTTTCTACGCATGATGTAATGCTTCAGCTCAAACGTCAGATTATTGATACGAAAACATGCGACACCAGAATAATTCTCGGACTAGACCTGGAAGAAGGTCTTTGATAATGTCAGACATGATGCGATCTTGGAGAACCTTCACGAACTCAGGGTGAAAGCCCGCACCTTCAATTATGTCCGCGTCTTCCTCCCGGGTAAAAAGGCCCCTTTTCAAGTAGGAGGTCTCCACTCGGATGACTTCCCTCTCGGCAACGAGGGCCCTCCGCAGGGATCGGTCCTCTCACCCTTTCTCTTCAACGTTGCAATGTTGAAACTTCCACACCAATTAGCGCAGATCCCGCAACTCCACCACAACCTCTTTGCCGACGATATCACCTTGTGTACCGCCGAGGGCAGAGATGCCGAAATCGAGGAGAGACTCCAGCGTGCCATCGATATCGTGGGGAACTGTGTAGACCCCAGGAAGCTGCGGTGCTCTCCAGCCAAATCTGAATTTTTCATATTCCGAAAAATCAGATCCCTTGCGCAACCCCCACCGGCCATCGAACTCACTATTCGCGGAGTCCCCATTCCTCGAGTACTCAAAATTAGAATCTTGGGCCTAATGCTACAAGAATAAGGCTTCAATGGTGAGGCAATCCAAAAGCTTCAGGGAACCTCGCAGCAAATTATGCGACTCGTTCGCCGCATTAATAACCGCCACTCGGGCCTCAGGGAAACCAATACTCTCCGTTTAGTGCTTTGTGATCAGCCGCATAGTTTACAAATGCCCTTACCTATATCTCAAGTCAGCTGAAAAAGAGAAAGTGGAGGCCATAATTACAAAATGTGTCAGACAAGCATTTGGGCTACCCACCCACACAGCGACTGAGAAAGTGTTGGGCCTCGGTCTTCATAACACCCTGATATTATCGAAGCGGTCACCATCTCGCAATACGAACGGCTATCGGCCACACCAACTGGCAGACACATTCTGTCCACACTAGGTATGACATCAACAAAACTTTGTGCTGGGCTAGTTGGTAGGACATAGCTGAAACTTGGTTCAGCGCAAAAGACGAACACAGAGAAAGAAAACGACACACACGGAGCGCACACACATACTAACGACAAGGCGTACCAACAACTGACCTTTCCAAACATTTACGACAGCTTCTGGTCATCCCACGGGTACCTCGGAACCTGCCACCATATTTCCACGCTGAACGTCGTGTAGAGAGAGCCAAATCGTTGGGCAAAGGTTTTCTCAGTGACACCTCTCTAGCATACGTAGATGGAGCAGATTCCTCGGCTGACAAGATGGTTGGTAGCTGTGGTCACCACAGAACATGGTACACTCCTAACTGGGGGCTATGCACTCTCGGCACACCTAAGCTGGAGAAGAAGCAGCCATTGCTCTAGCCATTGCGGGATCCTCAGCAGGAACCATTGTAAGCGACTCAAAATTGGCGATACGTAACTACACGTTGGGAAGAATCTCCCCTCAAGCAGCACGGATTCTGCAAAATTATCAGCCCCCACGGCGCATTCACCTAATCTGGACGCCTGCTCATGCCTCCCTTGCTGGTAATGAGGCGGCTCCGAATCTAGCTCGAGAACTGTACCGCCGAGCTTGCCCGCCCTATACTCCGGCAAGGACAGGTTGATTCTTACAGAGAAATCCTGCAGCACTAGAGGCTTGCACGACTCAGTTTGCCCCCCAACCCCAGCAGATAAGACGCTCTCCAAACGACTGGCTAAAGCCTGGCGTAAACTTCAAACTAACACCTGTCCAAATCCCCAATTGTGTAGCTTCTATTCGGAAGGACTCTACTCTGACAAATGCAAAAATTGTGGTAGCAAAGCCGATCTAAATCGCATGATCTGGAACTGCCCGCGAGTCACTTCATTACCGCCTCTGACCATTGGGAGGCTCTATTGCTCAGCCCCGACCCGGTGACACAGATCAAGCTCCTCCAGCTGGCTGAAGACGCCTTCGCTGCCCAAGGAATAGCGGCCGTCGTTTAAGCGGGGGGCGACTTCGGGTCACTCCTTTGTATCCGCTGGTAATAAAGTTTCAGCACCACCGCCACGGCACATGCTCACAGCCATCGTTCGGTTGGTTAAACCTAAACGGCATCAATAAAAATTCAATAATAAATTATTCAGTGGTCGTAGGGGATTGCTACGGTGTGATTAATTTATACTAATGCCTAAATACCATTTGGAACGAAGAAAACAGAGAAGAAAAGATTTGGTGTCTATACTCCTTTGACAGGCACCTGGGACTGCTTTGATTAGGCTTCCCTGTACTTCTCTTGCAAGGAGGGGAAGGAGGGGCGGGAGAGGCGGGAGGTGGGGGGGAGGGAGGGTTGCGGAGGGAGACAGGACAGAATGCTCGTTCCGAGGATGACATAGCCATACGTTGACTGCCGCCTTCGTATCTTTCCTCCCAGAGGGCCTAATGCTTCCCTCTCCGGTTCCTCAGTATATGCAGACGCCGTAACATGACCACGATGCGACTGGTGGATACGTGCTTACGACACAAGTAACGTATTTGTGCAACAGTGGGCTCGATAAGCTTTCGGCACGCCGAACATAAAACTGCCTATGCGTAGTCTTCTGCTCGGCGGCAGTTGTACACAAAGGCTTTGAGGGCATTAGGGTGAATATCAATAATACTATCAATACTCTTACTACCCCTACCTGTGTAACTACAACAGCTGCTATAAGATAGCAATGGTAGCTGTAGTAGTTACACAGGTGGTGGCAGCAGGAACAGTGACAATATACCATATAAGTACTAAAAATAGTATCAGTTACGCCGTACCGAAACACCCGTATACGATGCCACCGATACAGGACCGCTTGGTTATTATCTAGCCGTTGATAACGCAGCAGTCGTTTTTAGCCCACAGAGGGTGTTGTTCCGTCTCCGAGGAAGAGACAATGCTCTGGACTGATTTGATTTTTCCCGTGCTTGAGTTGTTCCGGTGAACGACAACGCTCAGCACGTCCGCTCCGTGGGTGAAAACAGCTCGTTGGGCGCGCAGTGACCAACGTAGGCATTTTCGGGATCGCGGCACCGGCTGCTCGCTGCCTTTCGGCTTTCGCGCCCGTCGCTCCGAGTGCCGCCCTTTTAAATTGGATTTCCCATTTGCCGCCTTTGCTCTCCGCCGACGACCGAAGCGTATTGCGCGGTGCGCACGCTGCAAGATGGCAGCTCGCAGGAAGCAGCCGGTGACAAATGAACTTTTCCGACCGCGAGGCAGGGCGCGCACGCTCGTGTGAATGCCAATTTGGGTGAAGGAATTATCTTGTTCCTTCTTTCGGCCGTCCGCGCAGTTTTTTCTTTTCTTTTTTGCTTTGTTCACCAAAGATGCGATCAAGCAGAGACGAAATCATGCATGCCCCGGTTGCGCATATAGGAGCCCACTGGGAGGCTAACGTCGTTCGGTGTCATTCGGAGCAATGAATCACCGCGCCTCTCCACAGAACACGCCATGGACGAAAGCGCGGGCGCGGTGGCTTCGGTACGGCGTCCTGCGGCCTCTTAGCACAATCATAAGCCCACAGCCATAGACAATTACGCTTTTCCGCGCGCTTCCGATACGGCACGAATTGCGAAACCGCAAGCGACCACACGTCCGCACCTGGCGACGTTGCTAATGTTTCTTTCTTTTTTTTCTCTCCAACGCATGGAAACCGTGTCCAAATTGCTGAACCGCACCAGCAGCTGCCTCGAATCCGGCTTTTCTTTCTTTAGCAACGCACCCCCGGCCAAAGGCCTCGACGCCACAGTGATATCTCCGCCGAAAAGGGCAAGTTCCCAGCAAGACGTGCTGGTCGCACCAAGACGGCGGCGCGATGCATCTCGATAGGGAGATTGCGCCCGCGTCTCTTTGCGCGAAACGTTCTTCACGCCGAACTGCCCACACACTCACGGCGACTGGGTGGCTTTGTCAACGCTCTCGCAGATAATGGTACCAGCATAGACCACCTGCATGCGTGCACAGGAACGGGCCCTGCTCCTTAGCGCGCCATTACCTTGTCCCAAGACGCAGCGGAGTTCGTCACGACGCGATCGGCACAGGCGCGAGAGGTTCGGTGCATGCTTGCTCGTGTGTGTAGACAAGTAACGAAGTGAGCCGTCGACGAGGCGCCAACGCAGCGTGAAGCGGCGCCAACACGTCACGATGTCGCTCTCATTTGGGACTAATTGCATCGCCGGCCAGCGCGTACGATCCTTCAAGGATAACAGGCGCGCATAGAGTGTACGGCGTATAACCTTCGCACGTCTCGCGCTCGTTGTATATAGCGCTGTGGGCAGTAATTTGGTTTGGATGCAGATGTGATGTGTGGCTTGTAAAGCGGAAGTATAACGCCGCACGTCTCACGTTCAGTGTAGTGGAAAGATGGATTAAGCCGATAAGCAATTCAGGACTGCCGAATAGTAATCACGAGACGGACGTGGCGCGTGATGTCTAGACATCCTTAAATACGGTTCGATAGAGGTTCCGCGAGGTCACTGTTTGAGGAAAATAAAACCGGTAGAGGCATTCCAAGGATTGATTGTAAAGATACGACATGACAGAATATGGCGGACTAAAGATGTGTGAGAAACACCTCGGCATAAATTAGCAAAGTAGAGGGAAAACAATGTTGCGGGTTCATTAGGGCGGTTGGCATAACTCAAATGAGAGAGAGCCCTGTGGCATGGCACAGAGATGGCCGGACCACAACTCCCACATGCCGACGGCATCGTGAAATCCGTTCACGCCGGATAATTGTATACCAGCGCAGCGGAGTCCGGCACCTCTTGTGCGGCCACTGGCATTTCATTTCATTTCATTTATTGATCCCTTAAAGGCCCGAAGGCATTACATAAGGGGGGGGGGGGGGGGGATATTAGTTTACAACGGCGATGATGGGAACATGCATAACAATAAAAAGAACAAACATACAAACAAACATAAAAGGGGTTGCAGTCATATCAGGGTTTCCCAGCAGGTGATACATCATTTAATAAAGATATGTCAAGCAATACTCGCTACAAAGAGCGCAGAAGTGATCAAGATTTATGTGAGGTGAATTTTTATTTTCTCGCGGAATGTTTTGTGATCAGTGCATGCAGCGATGTCGTTAGGCAGTGAATTCCATAGTGCTATTGCGTTGGGGAAAAATGAGTTGTTGTAAGCTGACGTGTGGCCACTGGTGCGTGCTATCGGGTTACCGTGACTAAGCCGGGAGGACGTTCGTAGTGGGGCGGTTAATAGAGCGTGCCTTGATCTTGTGTTATGATAAAAGGTATGAAGTAAGCATAGGCGGGAAACGACGTTCTCAGCTCTCTCGCCAATCTCACAAAACGCTCAGCCCCTTATACGACTAAAGCTCCTGGGACTTGGTGTGTTCCTCACCTACGTATTAAATATGGTAAGCAAATGTTATACCATCGGCTACCCAGTTTACTGAAAGATATTTTCAGATGTAATATGAAGGTGGTGCGCACTTGTTCCGCAAGAAATCTGTATGAAGTGTTTTTTTCGCTCACGGCTGTGTAGGTTATACTTTTACTTTTTTTTTCCTTCCTTACAGTTTTTTCATGCATTCCTGCATATTTTAAAATTGTTATTTGAATTTGCCTTTGGTCTTTCGTTTTTCTTTTCCGTTTTTGTTCAACAAGTTTCCCTCCTGCCCTGCTGCTACCATTGTAAACGGAACTTGCGTGGGGCCCGTCAAGCTGCCTTCTTTGCAGCTTTTACCCCTTGTTTTCCACCACAATCTTGTGTACCTCATTGTTTGCGGAAATAAACCAAAACAATCAAATCAAATCAAATAGACCTGTTTTTGATTTTGAGGGCCCATGGCGCCTTTATGGCTCGGCGCAACATGCTGCGCGGGCCGAGCGCACGCCATGGCATCTTTCGAGGTGCGAACGGGTGTATCGGAGCGCAACACCACCGAGCATGTCCGGCAAGTCCGTGGGTAGCACAATGTATTGCAGTGGTATAAACAGTGATTAATGGTAAGAAAACTATCCATCATTGAAATGAAATCGATAAATCTTACAAAAGAAAAGCAACTAATTTCGTACAATGAGGATAATGATAAATATTTAATAAAGTGAACATTCACTTCCCTTGTTTACAGAAGTGTTTAATAGTGATTTTTCAGAAAAAAATAATTTAAAGGTTCTCTTCTGCACCAATGGTTGTGTCATGGTTGCGCAGTCTTTCTCTCTCTCTCTCTCTCTCTCACACACACACACACACACACACACACACCACACGCACGCGCGCACACACACACACACACACACACACACACACACACACACACACACACACACACACACACGTGCGCGTGCGCGCACGCACACCCCCATGCACACACTCAAAAAATCAATTACACTATGCTATCCTTAGTTGCTGTTACTGTTGGCTTCTTTCATCATCATCATCATCATCATCAGCCTGATTACGCCCACTGCGGGCAAAGGCCTCTCCCATGTCTCTCCAATTAACCCTGTCCTTCACCAGCTGCGGCCATTTTGTTCCCGCAAATTTCATATTATGTCGTAATAAGAAGCGCATTTCCCTACCCTTTCTTCCTGGCTTCCTTATGGCGTACCTAGCCTCTCAACTGCCTACTCTTGCCTCAGTAGCTTAATGAGGGCATCCATTCTAGCAGCCTTGATGCTACACTGTAAACAAAAATATACCCAAAAGGGAGTAAAAATGGTGGCGGCCACCCTTTTTACTCCATTTGTGAAAACATTTACTCCATGAGTGGGGAGTAAAAAGGTGGACTGTCCTCCATTTTACTCCCATGAGGGAATAATGGAGTTAAAATGAGGATTTACCAGCATTTACTCCAGTCTAGAAAGGGAGTTAATTGTGTCAAATATTGTGCAAGTGCCGAAATGGAGTAAAAAAACACCATTTTGTGCAATCCGCCCCGCCACCTAGCGTCTCGTCTGCTTCTGGTCAGTCGTCTGATAATGGCGGTGAGTGAAGACCGCTTGGTTACCATCGCCGCTGGATCTCCGTTCACTTCTGTTCCTTCACGGGCGCCTGCCGCGGTCGCCGTTTTCCGCTACAGTACGGTACATAATTGAATTGCTCCTGTGAAGCCTCCAGCGCTCTAACCATACCTAACTTTCCTTTGTTTGTGTCGCCACCCCGTTACAGCCCCCACTTAGGCCTAATTATCACAGGCTTTCTTCAGTGTGGTCCTCGCATATATTGCAGCAGATTATGTGTTTCATGAACATGGAACTGTGATAGAAGATAGTGTCAACACTGGGCTCATGATTGAGCTCATGAGGCTACATTTTTTCTCAGTCATATTGAAAAGCCAAGCCTTAATGAAGTGAATATGGAAGTAAACACTTCCATTCCAAACTACCATGAGGGGTGTTTTCAACTTTTCTGCCCTGCTTTTTAGTCAAATATAGCATGGTGCATGACCATGAAAACTACCCAGCGACTTCTTCTCAGTTTTGAACTATTGATTATAATGTTACATCCCTTTATCTACAAACACGGCCAACCAAACGAGCTCGTACAGCAAAGGGAGACGACAAGCAGACGACTCCTGCCGCCTACGCCGCCGCTGGGCTTGCAGACGTCGAATAGAATGCGGGACGCGGAGTTACATTAGGGCAGCGCAATTTCCCAAGTTGGGTTACCGGCGGCCCGAAGAGCTACTGCCCGTTTCCACCGCTGTCACTGTAAGAATGAGCCTGAATGAGGATAAATAAACTATAAACATCACGCTATTTTCGGGCTCCATTTCTATAAGGGAGTAAAAAATTTACTCCCTTTTCACTTCTTAATAACTCCCTTATATAAGGGAGTAAATAGAAAACACCATACATATGGAGTAAAAAACTCCTTTTGGGTGTGCGTTAGAGGACAAGCCATTTACTCCCTTTTGGGTGTTTTTTTGATAACAGTGTACAGGTAGCACAAAATAATGGTCTCAAAGCGGCCACCCTCGCCGTTCGATCACGTTCCACGTGACACTCACAGTAATTAATACAGGAAATTCTACGTCCATCGCCATGAACGAGGGTGGCGCTGGTGAACAGTGTCAAGGTAAGGTTACACGCAACATAAATACCCCCCAAAGTGCACGGTTGGACAGCCGCTGCCGTATCTCAGTTGACACAGCCCCGTACTCGAAAAGTTGGAGGTCGTGGGTTCGGATACCGCCGGCGCCATGTGGTTGTTTTTACTTTTACTCTCTAATCATTTTTATTTCTGGTATTTGATGGTTACATCACTAATTTTCCATTGATCAACACCACAAAGGAAATTCCCCTATGCTTTCCTTGGTTTCGGTGACTGTTGGCTTCCTTCATACGTACAGGCGCGGAGAAAAGTAAACGGAGCACGCAACTGTCTTCGAATATTATTCACGCGTCACCTAATTGAAATTTCCAGCTGTGGTACGCGCATGCTGGTAGAGGAGGTTGGCGGGCTTTCTTGTAGACAAACAACGCTTCTTCGTTACCAATGGAGGAAGCGTGATTGTACTTCGAACGCAATAACGTGCTCCGTTTACTTATGGCCGCGCCTGTCATGACCAGTCCCTCATTTCCCTGCCCTGGTCAGCTCCTTTTAGAACGAGAGCGTTAACGCTCCGGTTCAGCAGACAATTCGGCTTCGGCGTCGGCGTGAGCGAAAAATTTCTTGAGAAGTAACCTAGGTGGTACATGGGCTACCTATGTCACGTGACGGAAAGCTTGCTGTCTAAGGCACTCGATTTCGCAACATTTTTGTTAGAAACGCTCCAGAAAATGTATGCTTCCGTTTTTATGCATCTCGATCCTGGAAGCCATGATGAGCGAGTGAGATGGCGGTTGCTGCTCGCCGGCGAAAGTGACGTACCAATAACTAATACCTCACCCGCCAGACAGCAACTAGACATCTTTAGTACAGAGTAGCCTCCATTTTACTTTCCTCACCCAAAGCTGTTACAGCAGAGTGATGTACGCCTCGCCGACGAAAGCTTTAGCGTACAGTGGTTGCCGCTCCATTCAACAATTGCAAAACACTGCAGAGCAATCTGGTAAAAATAAGCTAAAAACGCGTGGTCGATGATATGAAGGGAGCGTTGTTTTTCGTCGAAGTGCGCACTGTAGAGGGCGTAAACTTCAATCAAACATGGTGAACACCCTGCGAAGAAAAAAAGTGCCACGCGCTTAACGAGAGGTGGTCACGGGGTGGGAAGAAAATTAAATTTAATGAGGGAAAGGTGGAGAGGTCGGCCGGTGGTAACATGGCCCTGGCCTGCTACTCCACACAGGGGAAAGGGAAGAGGAGGAAAAGGAAAGTGCGAATGAAGGCTGATGATGGCATAATACAATGCGTTTCACGGGTGATGTCTACACACACACACACACACACACACACACACACACACACACACACACACACACACACACACACACACACACACACACACACACACACACACACACACACACACACACACACACACACACACACACACACACACACACACCACACTGGCTGGCACTCGCATCACGGTTAGTAGATGCACATAAAACTCATAAAACTCATGTCATTAACCATGTAGGTTGTGCACAGGCAGTCACAGACGAGTATCCAGGCCTGTTTCACACAAAAAGTTGAACAGGGCCTTTATCACACGCCACCAATCAGAACGTCTCGTCCTGGTGCCCAGAAGAATTTCCTCAGAGAGAGGGCGAGAGTCCAGTTGTTTCACGGTCGCCTCCAATGTTCTTCTTGCAGCAGTATAGGCTCCCAAAGCATCGCCGGGTGGCGCTGCTGCGCCTGATGGGCAGCGCCATCTATGGGAGAAAAGTAAAAACTGGGGCGCTGCTCGCTGCTCGCGCTGCTTTCACCACGCTTCTTTGCACGCGCGCTTCTTGCACGTGCGCGCGCCAGCGCTGTCGCGATGTGTCGCCTGCATGAGCCACAATACGATCGTTCAGACTGACGCGCAGTACTGCAATGCAAACTTAATTAAAGGAGGGAAACTGATTAGTCGCGTCTACTGTGTGGAGCAGACGATCGACGATGAGGAGGCCCATTTGACTGTAAAATGCGTTTCTCGAGTGAGTATTAACGTCGTACTGTATGACATGTAACTAGAGGTAAGTCCCCTGTATAATTATGTGCTCGAAATATGCGAAGTACTATCAGCTCTGCGAAATAAAGCGAGACACTTGTTGATCGTAGTTGTCAGTTGTTGCATGCGATGCGCAGGGCGATCCACTTACGTGCGAGTCGAAAGGACATGCGACCAGGCAACAGTTCGTCAACATTCTACTCCACCTTGGGGGAACCCCCTAAACATTTGACCACCATTGTTCACACTTGCAAGTGCGACCTGCGGGTCGCCTTCTCGCTTGAAACGAAAACTCTCCGGAATAACATTGCTTGCGCGCTTTCGAGAATTTCGTCTGCTTTGACCGCGTCTCCTGCACTCGCGCTCGGTGCGATTCGCAATGCACTACGGCGACCAGGAGGATGTCGTGACGGTATTGATGTGCACCGCAGTCGTATAAGCGTCATGATGACAGCGACAGCGGCGCTCTTCTCAGGGCCGGCCTGCCGCCGCCGTCAGAAAAATACGCTAATATTGTTTGTTCGCGTTCATACCAAACCCTGGAGTAGAGCAACGTCAAAAATGAATCATTTTTGAGGATCGTTGGCCAATACCGAGCTGCTGGTAGAAGTGATAACTGCGATACAAGCATATTTCTTTTCCAAAGCCGCTTTGCTGATGCCCAGTGCTGCTCGCCTGTTGTCACCTGGCTCCGCAGTTAAAGGCATCACGGAAATCGATCACGTCTTTGTTTTATTATGTGACGGTGAACATAGTAAAACGGTGACGCGAGTAGCACCTTTATTACAGCGCTGGCCAGTTCCGAAGTGCCCTCAGCTGCAGCATCGATTCGAAATGGTTAGGCTTAGCGACGACTACGGCAGCGAGGGAGCAGCGCAGCTCGTCGCCCGGCGTGGCCGCGGGCGACGTCGTTGCCGAAAGCTCGACTGTCCGCGGACGGCGTCATTGCCAAAAGCTCGACTGTCTCGCCGATTAGTTCAGCGGCTTGCGACTCGCAGTCGCAAGGCTGGAAAATCGAGCAGCGAGCGACTTGCCTGCGCGTCGTCTGCCACTTTTTTCGTGGATAGTAGGGACAGACTCACTGGCTCTCCGAAGAGCGCGGCCGCATACTCGCGTGTTCACGGTAAGAGTGGATCACCGTGTACATACGCTTTGGTTTTTACATTACGGCCTTCGTACTACCTCCTTTTTGCTTCGCCGAGACCGCGTCTGTCAACGCGAAGATTGCGCCTCGCGCGACTCTCCCGTCGCGCGTGCACACAAAGCTAGCAGGGCGTCTGCTACGGCGCCGCCCCGAGTTTCCGCTGCTCGCCGCTGCGGCGCTGGCGTCGCGCTCCCAAACTTGAGCTTGGGTTCCCTATAGTTCGGGCACTCGCAAAGAAGGTGTCCAATAGTCTCTGGAGGGTGGTACTGTGCGCAATTTGGGTTACTTTCGATGGCGATCTTGTGAAGATAGTGTTTGGTGTAGGCAACGCCAAGCCGTAGCCGGTGGAGTAAAGTCCCATGACGTCGCACCACCATAGATGGCAAATGTAATCGTGAGCCAGCGTCAAGCTTACAGACGCGGTCCTGTTGATGACTCGAATCATGCCAGTGCGACTGCATTGCCGCTTGCATTAAATGCGCCAACAAGGCTCCAATGTCTGATCCACTGATAATGACAGGGTTTCACCGTAAGATTTCATTTCAGTTTGTTTTATGCGATTTATATGCGAAATTGCAACAGTAAATTCTAGTACCTTCGATACTGCAGTGCTCAGTTGCTACAATATGCGGCACTAAGCGTGTTTACTCCGCTTAAGCATTTAACAATTACAAAGGATATAAGGAGTAGCTTAGGCAAACTTTTTTTCTTCGAGAACTCTAGGAGCGCACGAATCTCTTGCAAATGCGAACTTAACAGGTTAAGCAAACAGATATCGTGCCAAAATCGTTGTATAGCCTACACTAAAAGTAGCGTATTCAGCGGAGAAAGACTTCTTCCAAGTAAAAGATCACTTCTGTTCTATATTTTTCTCACTCAGAGCGAAGGAGTCATATCGACAGAGGCTCTGTAACTTCCCTATTAAAGCAAGAGCGCTCGTTCCACACCAGCCCTGGCTTGCACTAACCACAGGTGATACACTCTCGTTTATCGGCGCGTGGTCGTGGAGCTGTGACGTCAGTGAATTTTCTGTTATAACATATGCACTACTGCTAATACAGAGACGACGAGTACTACGGAAAACCTCTCAGAAAAATCTTTTTGATTTAAAAAATAGCGCCAAAAATTTCAAATAAACACTTGCAGAACTACTCTCACTTCAACTACGAAGAAGCCGCAGTCAGAAGCCCCGCTCCCGGGTATAGTAGCCGCGGATGGGACAACGGAGGATTCGCGCTGCTCGGGGGCCGACAATAATAAGCTTCGCGTAAACCAGCAGTCTGCCGCACGCGGGGGCGCGCACGCCGCCAGTGGAAACGGAAGGCCGTCTCGTCTCTCCTCTGCCGTCGCGCAGGCGCCGAGGCCCGGGCAAGGGCGCGTTCGCGGTTCGCGCCAGGCCGCGGAAGAAGAAGATGAAGAAGAAGAAGCCGGCCGGTCGCAGCCCCGGCGAGCCTCTTCCACCGCCGACAGCAAACAGCGCGGCAGCGAGAAATGGGTGCGCGCCCAGCTTCGCAACCGAGCTCATCATCGGCCGGCTTCGCCCTAAACTCGTTAATTACAGCTCAGCAGCCACCAAACGTGTTATTTGGGCCAATCAACCTGTCCGCCTTATCGCAACTTGTTGCGGCCTCTCGCGCTCACTCGCGGCATGGACTACCTCTGCCTCTCGGGGCCTCTCGCCGGACGAGCAGGGAGTAAGGGAAACACCTTGCGCGAGAAGGAGCTGCGTGTTCGCCTGTGCGCCTTCCGCGGGGTTTGTTATTATGCGCGTCCCGTTTTATGCGTAATCGATGATAAGCTGCTTCAACACGCAGTTTGCACTCGACGCGGAGTTCACTTACTGCAAACACTCCCGACGCCTCAGCAGCAACAATGAGCTAGAGCTCGGCGCGTATGTACGTATACTGTATACTGCATAGCTCCCACAGCCTCCCCGCGTGTCTTAGGTTTTTTTTTGTTTGTTTTTTTCTGTCGCCTACAGCGTATCTTGGGTTTTTTTTTTTTTTTTTCTGTCGTCTGCAGGCACCCGGAGAATAATAACAAGACGTATGAGAATGGGCAGATCAAGCTTGCTGGCGCGCTCCCGAAATCTCTCGGCCTTCGCAGATCGGTAACGTCTCAGCGGCGTGCGATGTAGTCCGCGTGAGGGTGTGTCAGCTGACCCCTGAAGGATCAGCGTCACGTCTATGCCGAAGCCTCTCTTTTTTTTTTCCCTTCCTCTACGTCCTAAGTCACCTGTCAAGGCGCATTCTTGGGAAGTGGTTTGCATGCGCGCCAAGTTGCGCGGTCCAGTATACGCAAGAGTGTCCAGTTCTTGCCGTGTAACAACAACGAACGTTACCAAGAGCAGCCCCAAAGAGAAATCTGATAATTACGTTTAAAAATCTGAGTGACGTTTTACATTACGTTTCTTTTGCTTTCTCATTAATATCCTGGATATTTCTGATGCATTCATATTTCATTTCACAAGTCTATTGGCTACCGTAATTGTGATGCATTCTTAATGTAAGATTTTTGACGACGTCTTCTTATTCCCGTGATGTCATACCACCACTGTGCGAAACCGAGGAAAAATAGACTCCGGAATCAAAAATAGGAGGTCAAGATTTTTATTACGGAAATAATAAAAAATAAATTATTTGTTGAATACACATTCGTGGCAATGCGAACGATGAGCGCTGCTTTCCATGGTGCTTCCCCAATCAATGATTGGCGATTTGTGCTTTTGCACAAATCTCAAATTTGATTCGTGCATCTTTGAAGGGTGGCGTCTGCCTTGCGGTCCAGAGCTTGGGGTTCCTGGCGTTCAATCGGGAGGCTTCTGCTTAGAGAGCCCGTACATGATCGTGCCATTTTACACGGGAAGCTTGCAAATCCAGCTCCCGCACCTTGTGGGGTTCGCATGCGCCCTTACATTGTATCTCTGCCCATTGTTGCTTCCGCTCCACTTGCGCCTCTTCCCGCTTGCGAGCCCTGGCCGCTCCTCATTATCAGGAGATCGGGACAAGCTCTTCCAGTTCCCATGGCCGCCATCACGTGGCCCATAGCTTTGAATATAAAACATTATCCTGTTTAGATTATCTGTGACGTAAAAAGGGAAGGGAATCACCGATTGGCTGCTATTGAAGCGCTATAGGCCGTTAGGCTTAGCGGCACTGGCTGGGCGCTGTCCCCAATCGAAACGCGGCCACGGCCGCCGGGTTCGAACTCGCTGACTTCGGCTGAAGGAGCAACTGAGTTCGAACCCTGCCTCGGCGTCAGCGTTTCCAAGGAGGCAAAACGCAAAAAATATGGCTGACAGTTTAGCATGGCTAAGCACGAAATATTGTGCTCGATGGGCCGCGCAAATTTTTGGGGGTGGGCCAAACCCATTCTGAGGGTGCCCCAGGTCGGTTCCGAACGTTGGTCAGCTCAATTTTCAAATTTTCGGGGGTGGGCCAACCCTACTTTTGGAGGAGGGTCAATTCCATTTTGAGACTAGATGAAGCCAGTATTCCACGTCAGCACACCCAATATCACCGGCAGTCAAATTCAGCCAAGGTCATACGAAGGGCAAACTTCGGATGTCCAAACCATATTCGGGACATGCTTGGTTCGGTTTATGGGTGTTTAACGTCCCCAAAGCGACTCAGGGTATGAAGGACGCCGTAGTGAAGGGCTCCGAAAATTTGGACACCTGGGGTTCTTTAACGTGCACTGGCATCGCACAGTACACGGGCCACTAGCATTTCGCCTGCATGGAAATACGACCGCCGCGGCCGGGATCGAACCCGCGTCTTTCGGATCTGCAGCCGAGCGTCATAACCACTAATCCATCGCGGAGGCTTTATTCGGGACGTGCCTCATGCGCCATACCATCATGTGTTGCCATCCTTATCCAGCAGGGCCATCCCCAAACTGAGTTTTGTTTGGAGTCTCGCGCGTCTATAAATCAGCCAAGGTCATCCCAAGGCCGAATTTCAGGTGGTCCTAACCATGTTTGTGACATGCCTCATGTGCCATACCATGTGCTGCCCTCCTTACCCTGTAGGGCCATCCCCAAAATTGAGCTTTGCTTGGTCCATTGCCATGCACTCCCATTCCTTTACTGAGTCTGGCTGAGGCTTCAGTTTATTCGTGTGAGACATCGTCGAAATCGCTGGCGATAGGCTACAAGTGATGGAAAATAGCGCCAAAGGAACACGAAGGACGGAAAGAACGATGCAGACAAGCGCTATCTGTCGTTCTTTCCGTCCTTCGTGTTCTTTTTGCGCTGTTTTTTCATCATGAACGTACACCAACTCGCCCAACTTCCGGCAAGGCTAGAAGTGCTTTTGCACTAGAAGGCGCCCGTCTGCAGTGCGATGTCAGTACTCGTTAAAGCTCCTCAGGTGGTCGACGTTATTCCGGAGCCCTCTCCTACATCACCTCTTTCTACCTTCCGTCACGACCACTTTCCCCCATCCCCTAGCGGCGCTGTTGAGGCGCCCAGCGAAAAGTGAAGGGCTCAACGGAAGTTTTAAATCTCAAGAGCGTGCCCATCACATTAGTGTCGTATGTACTCAGAGTCACCCTGCAGTAATCAGGTAATCAGTAGCAGATGCAGGTAATCTGTCCGCTTGCGAGGCGGCCAGGGAGCGCCTCCATTAGACCCTTCCTCCGCTAGACCCTTTTAACGAGGACATAGCATATGTGGCTCCCGAAACTCGATGTGATCAGAACATTGCTATCCTACATTTTAGAAGCAGTCGGCTCAGAAACACAAATCGTCGCCGTCTTCATAATACCACTTCTCGGGGTTTTCTGCGGATTCCTCCAAGCCTCTCGGGAGGACTAAGTTTTCGTCAAGGAGCTTTACGCTTATGCTGCCTACACCTTCCACATTATCCGGCTCGCACACCGTCGCCCGCGATAGTCATCTCCCATCCCGCATGAGCTCTGATTACTGAAATCCCTGTAGTGCTATCTTTATTGCAAACCAGACCTATTTCACCTAATATGGCACTGCTCCTTCTTTGTTCAAGGTCGGGACGCCTTGGCTACCGAAATGCCACACCCACAGACGCCAATCCCTTTAATCAACTGCGTTCTTTCGGCCTCCAAAGCATTAGGCGTATCTCGCTGCTTATGGTATGCGAAATGGCGTCATACGAGCAGTGGGAGGTGGGGCTTCAAGACCTTACTCAGTGGCTTACTGCTGCCCTTTTTTCGACTTGTATCTGTCTGACTTGGAACTTAACTATCACTTCACCTACCGGTTACTATCTTTCTCCATTCCCTAACTACGGCAACCAGCCTTCCTCATTCATTCATTCATTCATTCATTCATTCATTCATTCATTCATTCATTCATTCATTCATTCATTCATTCATTCATTTCCATACATATTCACACACACCAAACGCTCATTCAAGCGATGCTGCTAATGTCAGCGCAACGTGGATGTCCGAAATGCGCTTAAATGGTGCTGCCATCTAATGCAGCCCTTGTGCTAGATCGGCCGCGCTTTTCAGAACTCACACGTCTCGCGCTTTCCCGCTGCGTCCCGACACCACCCGAGTACGGACATTTGCACTGCGCAATGCATGGCCCCACGGCGCCTCAACGCGGTGTCACCGCGCGCCTTCCCTCTCCTCGCACTCTTTCGCGTTGCGGACGAAAGACGACGGACACCGCGATCTCGGCGTAGCCAGTCATTCACAGCTGTCGCTGCAAGACACTCCTCTTCACTGCGTATGTATGTCCACGGATGAAAATTCAGCCTTCTGAAATGTTCCTAATTAAAGAAATAAATATGCTTAAGAGGTCGCTACACTTATCCTGCACTAATTCCTTCCATTGCCCTAGGTTTCTTACCAGAGTTGATTAGGATTCGAACCCGCGCTTTTTAGATGCCAGTATATGCACTGTTGGGACTCACGTAGCGTGATCGGGCCGGATAAGGAACGAGGAAGCCAGGGACATGGTTACGATGAAGAAACGACAAAAGCGAGATAAAAAATATTTACATGATGGTCAGTAACTGATGGTCCCCTTGAGGGAGGCAAGAGAATCTCGAGAGGAACCACTTAGCACACATCATTGACCTTTTCAAAGCTTCTTTCTCTTCTAGCTCTCTGGATAGGGACTGCAGTTCTTCCATAAGTGTCCAACTGGCTGTATGCCCGTGTTGTCTGCGGAGGCCGTCCATAGCAGGAGCCGGTACCGGGTCAAGCAGCCGCGCTGGAACAAGGCGATGACCAAGGTATACTTGGAGCATCGTTTTTTGGAAGGTCACCTGCCTCCGAGGAGGTCGTCGTCCTCTGTCTGCAGCGTCACTGTGGGAAATGATCGTTTCCTCTCCCTGCCACAGCCGTTGCCAGTATAGGGACGATGAAAGCCTTTGTTTTTTGCCAGTGCCGTCTGACGGTCGGAGTTTCGTGCTATTTATTGTGAAATCCCGACCGAAATTGCTTCCAGGCAATGTGGGGAAGGACCCCTACCTCGCTCAAAAAAAGGAAGACACCGTCGCTGCCACCTCTTCCGTCTGTCTGCGGTGGCTCAGTGGTTATGCTGCTCAGCTGCTGACCCGAAAGACGCGGGTTCGATCGCGGCTGTCTGGAGGCCCCTGTACTGTGCGATGTCAGTGCACGTTAAAGAATACCAGGTGGTCGAAGTTTCCGGATCCCTTCACTACGGCGTCCCTCATAGCCTTAGTCACCTTGGGGCGTTAAGCCCCCATAAACCACAAACCATGTCTAGAGTTGGCGCCGTGCCGTCGTGCTGGTTGACAGCATTGTTGCCAACTCACAGGGCCCTCGTGCTCTGGCCGGCGTTTCTCGTAGGAAAATCACAACACGCTGTCTTTCCAGGAGCCCAGTACAACTCTACACCCTTATTCTCGGTTTCGCATAGACTTCTTTGGTACTAAGTAAGCTCCAGTTAAAACCTCGTTTCCACATATTCTGTCTGGAACGAAGCTAGTTCCACCTTTCTTTTGTGTTGAGTACAAATTTTGCAGCCTCTTTCTCGACGCTTTAAGTGAAACTTACGTGGAACGAGTTGATATTACTGGAACAGCCAGCTCGTTATGTGTAACCGGGCTCCAGTCGCTTTTCGACGCGTTTCAGACCAGGTCACTGCTCGCAAGAGAAAAAAGAGCGCGCGCATGGAGGGGAGGTGTTTTTTTCTTCCGCGGTTGGGCACGTGACTGGAGTGCGTGCGACATCTGGGAGCCAATGGACAGAAGGTCGGTTGAATTGCAAATCTCTGAATTCTCCTCCGAGCCTTCGAGTCGTACGGACGTACCTCTCGCAGCTTTACATTTCCCGCCAAAACGGGGATTCCGCTGGCTTCGTCTAAGCTGGCGGCGCTTCACCACTCGTCCCATCGACGACTCTCCCTTTCGATGATGTCTTGCCTTCGTTCGTCCGACGTTTTCCGCATTTGGATTCTCTGAAGTCTTCGTCAGGTGCTGTGCCCTGGATTATACCACCACCTGGCTTCCCTTCTGCTTGGTGTTCATCGCCACTAAGCGGATACATACCCCAGCGCCGTCGCCCACAAGCTTTGGTTCCACAATGGCCTCTCTCATTGAACAGCCGGCTTCTCCACTGACTGGTGGCCATATTGTGAACTTGCGCTGGTGCACTCATTCTTCTTCGCTTCGCTGCTTCCGCGGAGGTCCCCCAGCGAGCTTTCGCAGTCTGTGCTCTTCTCCCTTTGCTCATACTCATGTGCCATTTGTCGGCCCTCCACTAGACGTACGCTCGCCTAGACGGGCACTGCTCGTCGAGGTTGACGCGGCAGCCCGCTCCCACGGCAGCCATTTTTAGCGGTGGCGTCTCCGGCGGTGCCTTGCGGTTCCTGGACTGGCTGCAGCTTTTTCCCGTGCCTCAGAGGATTGGAGCACCACAGAGTCACAAACATTAGTTCCTACCTGCAGGTGTCAGTGGACTTGTCTGCTGCTGCTGGATTGCACATTCACCTTGCTGCTCTACGCGCTGCCTTCGCTCGTCCTCTCGACGCCTCTGTTCCTTTCGATGCGCTGTATTCCTCACTTCTTTCACCATTTTACCTTAATTGCACTATGCATCTTTTTCCATTCTTCCTTCCCTGAGAAAATTGAGATTGAGAAAATATCGCCAGAACGACGGCGACATTAGGCCTATTCGCTGTACCGAAGTAAACACAAGCGCCAACTGTGTTGAAAAAAGTGCTTTGGTGACTATTATATGATGTAATGAATATAGTGCGCGTATACGTAGTTTGCGTACATTTTACTAATCAGTCGACCCCCAGCGCTGCGTATTCGGAGCGTTCGATGAGGTACAGGAGAATATGGTGTGTTGTTGCGTGGTAATAAGTCCTATGGTTTCCATGGCAGTCGGCTAATTGAGATTACGATGCGTCTTTGTTCCTTCATCAAATGGATAGTTCGGCTAAAAAAGCATCTTTTGTGCGACTTTAAGGTGAGATGCCATTTTCTATTAGATTACGTCGAAGGTTGCCCTTACATGCTTGCAATGAAAACCGAGGAGTGTATTACTCTCCTGTGCTCTACACGAGCGCTAAAAGGAGTTGGTGTGTACTTCGCAGATAAATGATCTACCTTCGCTTATACAATGACGCGCTTTGCGACGGAGGGTCTGTTTTATGCTGTTTTCGAGTGCGATCATTCATTTTTGCAAGGGTGGTCGGGTTGAACCGAACACAGAAGAAATTAAAACTGAATATGCCGACAGCTTCTGAAACGAGAGGCGTGCTTCTGGCACGAAACTGTCCTTCCAAGGCCGACTTCGATAAAAATGCCTTCGCTACATGGGGCATAGCTTTTTCACTTTGTAGAGTGAAAAAAATGCTCTAAATGGGCGCAGTTTTGTGGGGAATGGTTGCTGCTAACTGACAATAAAGAGGCTATGTCATAGCGGTGTTTCTAAATTCTTGCCACTCTTAGGATGCAATTCTTCGTGAAGGTTTGCTTTCTGTGCACGCATTTGTCAAATTGGCAAAGTTAAGCGATTGTAGCGTGTAATGCTTGAATTTATTACCACCCTTGTCTTAGTAGTGATCCCCGTTATAGTCACAGACACACAGTCCAGCGGAATCCACGTGAGCGAGATAAAAAGCCTGGCGCAGTGGATGATCCCAACATGGCGCTTCCCACGTTGGCCCTATCGGTGACCTCTCGCAGCTGCAAGTTGTACTCAGATATGCACGTGCACGCCTCCATGCTTTGTCGCAGCTTTAGATCCAGCACCACGAAAATCATGAGCGCAGTCTTGTATTGAAGGCCACACGATGCGCCAACAACGTATTAACTTGAAAACACAGTTTCTCGAGCACGTCCATTGCTAAGTATAGCAAGAAAAACATCTTTAAATACATAACTACCGCCCGCAACCTACAAACGGCGCACTGTTCCCGTAGAAGATGTTTCACCTTGGCAAGATAAAAGAACACACAAAAAAAGGCGGCGCATTGAAGGCGGCGTGGAGAAGGGCAGCCACGTGGGCTGTCAGGGCGACGGAGAACGCATGTAGAACGTGCACGTCGATCGGGACAAGGCACGATGCCCGCTTCGCAAAGTGCCAGCCTTTCAGCGCCTCAAGATGATATTTATTAAGCGCTGCGTTCCGGTGCCTCCAAAATGCACCTCTAGCCGGCCAGCTGCGTTGATATGTGAAACGCGCGTAGCCTCGCCAGATGTGAAGACAAATGTGGCGTCCCAAACGCAGCCAGAGGCAGGCTGTGCCTTGATCCGTGCATCGCAAGTGACGAGCTCCGCACTGTGAACTTGCACATCGTCACAATAGGCAAAATTGCGTGCAAGCTCCGCGAAGGTCTAGAAGAAACGGACGACGAATTCTTGACCACTGCCGGAGCTGCCTAGGACCTCAACGGAGCGGACGTACGCAATCACGTGCGCGACGAGGAGGCCCAGGCTCGAGAAAAGCTGCTTGCTGTCATCACGCAGCATTGGCCGTAATTCGCGGCTTTGGAGTTTTGACTCGAAAGAGGAAACTTAAGAGGCAACTGCAGCAACGCTGCAGAGCGATTCACCGCGGTGGTCGCTGCTGCGTTGTTTCAATTATGATGCCACGATATCGTCTACAGTCACCCGCTTTGGAGAAACGCACGCGTACAGGTGCTGACGCAATTTGAATGGGTGGAAACGAGCTGGGGAAATTTGACGGAGTCGTTCGCCATCCTGTTGTAGTGAGCAACTAACTAGTCTCTACCCAACAGGACGGGCTCCACCCACGTAAGACTTTCGTCGTGATACACTTTGATAGGAGGCATTGGCTTTTTGCTTCTTTCAAATGCAGCACATAGTCTGTTCTCGGTTCGTGAACTGTGAGCGCAGTATATTGAAGCGTGAGGATGGCGAATAGAGCTAGACGTGAACAGCGTGAAGATGAGTAGAAAATAAACAGATCACAAACATACAAGGCGCGGTGACTTGCAACTAAAGTTTATTGTAAAGAATAGGCGCAATAATAACTTTTATTGCGCTAGCAGTTGACCATTCCCCGCACTGAGCCGATGCGTGTTTGTCTGAAGCCTGTTTTGTGCAGGCTTCTCACCTACCCCCCACTCGGCGAGTAGCCTGCCCACCTTGTCAGGTGGCAGCTGAATTAATCGTGACAGGCTGCTCGGGAAGAACAACCTGCATTGCAACCCAACCCAAGAAACCCAAGTCCCACCGATGGCAGCACCTGCCATAGAAGGGCAGTGGCGCCGCCGCGGTGGCTCAGTGGTTATGGTGCTCGGCTGCTGTCCCGAAAGACGCGAATTCGATCCTGGCCGCGGCGGTTGAATTTCTTTGGAGGAGAAATTCTAGAGGCCCGTGTACTGTGCGATGTCAGTGCACGTTAAGGAACCCCAGGTGGTCGAAATTTCCGGAGCCCTCCACTACGGCGTCTCTCATAGCCTTAGTCGCTTTGGGACGTTAAACCCCATCAACCAAACCAAACCAAACCAGAAGGGCAGTGGCGCATTTTAACTTGACCGCTGCACCACTGCCCCAGGAGTGGTAGGAAGACTCCCAGGGATCCATGAAAGTAGAGAATGGCCAGTTCCGCATACATATAGACATTAACCCATTATCGCTATCCAAACAACTGCCATCCGTGAACACTGTATCTGAACACTGGAACCGGACGGAAAACCGAACAGCTAGCTCACCTAGTTCACAAACCGGCCATTATATTTATTTTTTTTTTCACGTATGCAGACATGCGCGGAACGAAGAACAGATTTGTGAGAACAGCGCACGGGCGCCTTTTCAGCTTAACCTCCATCGAAAAGCGGCCATAGGACGGTTTGAAAGGCTCCACTGATTTAATGACCGCAGGTTCTGCAGATTCATTACAAGCGATTGTGTACTTATTGTTGAGTTACGCCTTGTTCTAACGCTTGTTCAAAAGCCTTGTTCTTAAGGATGATTCCCGACCCCTTCTCAGCCCAGAGAAACGCACATTCCTCGGGCTGTTCGTACGAAAGAGGCAGGAAAGTTCAGTCCCTGTCCGAGTCTAGTCTAATTTGCTGTCCACGATAACGGTGAGCTTGCATGCCAGATAAGTTTGGTATGCCGAATTTACGCTAGACTTACCGTAGTGCAGCCTCATTCTAAGCGGGGAGACGCGGTGCGCCAAGGTGGCGAATGTTGGTGAAGCATAAGGAACGCACCGCGCCACCGACATCCGATGGTGGCCAGTAGCTTGCCGCTGCCGCATCTAAGCATCCACGCTCAGACTTCTCCACGCTGTCACTGAACTGTTCTCTGCTGCATCATGACCTCCCAACCACCGTACAAGCTGCTTAAGGGCAGGACACCACTGGACAGAAAACGGAAAGTTTAAACTCATCAATTTGATGCGAGAACGTTCGGCGAGTAATTGTTCAGATTCTAAATTTTGGGTAATAGATAAAAAGGAGATGCCGAAGTGGTTAAAAAGCAACGGCAAAATTCAAGGCGCAAACTGAAGCTTACACTCCAGCAGGCGCACGCCAACATGAGCGGGAGAACGGTAACTTAGCGCTATGGGGCAGGTGAACCGTCACCAACTCGCCCAGCTTCCACTCTGGTAACTTACCGTTTGAACAAATTGGTTAGTGAGGTCGACAATGGGTGTCTGAAAGTTCCAGGAGTGTGTATATGAAACAGCACCTATTAATAGGACACCCAAGTAACGCGGCGTTTTATTTTTCGCATCTTGTCTGAGTTTAAAGTTGCGTTAAGAGGAATAAAACGTTCCCCTTGCGGTTACCCTTGCGTTAATGTGAAATTCAACGATACCAGCGGTGCGAAACGATGATGCGATCGTGTTCAGTTCCTCTCGGTAATAGTTTCCAAATTTTACTTCGTTTCTGTTATTTCCATAAAGTGTGAAGACTCACCACTGTGGACAGGCGATACTACCATCCTTGAGTCGAAAATATGTACCTATCTCATGCTGAATAGCCGCTGTCATGGAGTATTTACTATGATGCTTCGTATAGATAAAAATCTGCTGCCTTGTCACCGCATTTTTTTTTAAGAAGTAAGGGCTGGAGTACGATTTACGAATGGCACAAGTATTTGTTTCTCTTGTGTCTGACGGTGCTAGATTAACCCCAAGCTTCAATTTTCATTCTACCCGCTCCTCGCTGACGTGCCTTTTGCACTTCGGCACTACAGAATGACGTCTTGTAGGTCTCACAGCTATGTGCTAAAGCCAGAGCGGAAGCACCAGTGGTCATAATGACTATTTAATTGTGGCGCAGTTTGTGTGAAGAATGACCAGCGTTTTCTTCCAAAAACTGCTGTTAAGTAGAGCGCTTTGCTTTTAATATTTTAGCGTACACGAGTGATTAGTATAAATATACATATTTCGCAACGGACAGGACCCATTTTTTCCGGCCTGTTGAGGCCAGCTTAACGACCAGTACAAGATTCAGACCACGGTCTCGAAAAGTTGAGTTGATAATAGCTTCCCTCCATTAAACAAAGCGCAAGTGAAAACAGTTCATTTATAACTCGCATACCCGCCGGGACGCTAAGCGAACAAGCCAAGCGTGATGTATTTTCTGAGTGGCCGATTGCGACGTTGTGCCAACATGCGCCGAGTGGGCTCCTTATATTGTCCTATTACAGAGATAAAAGCCGAGCTCTGCGTCGGCTAGGAAAACCTTCGGCGATTAAAAACGTGTCCCTAGCTATAAGCGGGCGAGCACATCGTGGTCCGGCTTCTTATTCGTCGTTTCGCGAAATCACGCAGATTGCTTTAAATGAGAGGCGCAGCCTTTTAACGAGACGCGGCCACGTGTCGGGGCATGAGCCTGTGCGTGCGTGTTGTGCGTGCGTTTGTGCGTGAGCTCGTGCGTGCTGTTGTGTGTACACAGCGGAATCAGTGCGCGCACGCGTGGGTTAAACGGCGTATGCGAGGTCCGCGCACGTGGGGGCGCCGTCGGCCGCGCGCGGCGGACGCCAAGTCCTATTACGGAGTCGGTACTCGCTCTCATGGGTAGCGCGTTTATCGCAATCGGCAATCTTCCCCAATTTTCCGGAGCTGCGGACGGTAATTACGGATTAATTGCATTTTCCTCTCCGGTCGTACGTCCTTTCTTGCGCGCGCCAGGTTTTCCGTGAAGGGGGGTTCGCGCTAAGCGCCAACGCTGACCGTTGTGTGTGGACAAGAAGGATATTACGCGCGGCCCCACTCACCGGAGCAGCCGTCGGTTGATGCCTCGTGAAATCGCTTACCGGTGTTCTTCTTGTGCGGTAACGTTTTTCGTTGGCAACGCTCAAACTAGGAGAAAAAAGATTGTTAGTTCCCGCAGAGTCATTCGCAATTCAAAGTTACACACCATTCACGTGAAGTGTTTCAATGTAAACAGTCACACTCCGCGCAGATTGAAAGCTAGGCGTATACCTTATTAGGAGCTCTCACGCAGTTTGATTGCTACCGCGTCACTAGTGCAGAACGTATCGTACGAAACTATTGCACCATCAGATCTTGCGTACCTGTTTCCGCGTTGCAAAGCAAGTACAGGCCGCCGAAGCCGTCGGAACCGGCGCAGCCAGAGCCTTTCGCGAAATTTCAGTCTATTTCATGTCACGGCTGATTCAACTATGCCGCTACCTGCAACCTGAACGACGTGTGCCCTACTGCCGCAGAAGTTTAATAGCATCGATAAAGTGAAGGCAGATAATACACAGCAGCTGGGGAGAACAGCATGTGTAGGAGGAAAGGAAGCAGCAGGTAAACTATACTTTTCAGCTCGTAAGCTGGTCAGCCAAAGCTTTATTTTTTTCTAACCATTATATAACACGCGCCACAAGCCGTGTCTAATGAACGACACCTGACTGCGCAGTTTTCCGATTAAGTTTTAGCTGAGATGGATAAATAAATGCATAAAAGTATAGCGCAGGGCTATCTGTAACAGGAACCGCAAAATGTTTTGGGTTTTCAAAGCAACATTTAGGAGCCTGAGCCAACGAGTTCCGTTGGATAGACGTAGCAGGACGAGATAAACAGCTGCAAGCTTGATAGTGGGGATTTAAATGTATTTATCTTGTTCTGGCTCTCGGAATCAGTAAAATGTAATGCTGGAATGCTGTTATCAGCCTTGCTTTTATTTTTTAATCAACGCAACCAACTACTAGTATTCACGTATATTTCAAGAAATGTCGCGAACTTCGCAGCGTAGGTGTGTACAGAGGTTTAAGTATAAGAAAGATTTCCGTTCAAAAATACGCTTACGAGTTGTTCTAATAGCTCTCGCCTTTGGTTGCTCATTAACCTTTCGTTTCCAACACCTTATTTTTTTTCTTCTTCTTAGGCGAATCAATATTCGTGTCTCTCCAGGGCCACCTTTATCAGCCAGTATCTCCAATCTACGATTTTGATTCGCGTGTACTCAAAGCTCATCTGTAACGACCGTCCAAATTCGACCCACAAGTTCTCATAGAAGGTTCTCGCATTTCGCCGGCTAAGCGGGGTCGTGGGGCGTGCTCAGAACCACCTCAGCGAACCCTTTCTCAGGAGCTACAAGCGGCGGAATTGTGCGAGCTGCCAAGCTGCTGGTCCCTGCAGCAGACTCTTGCAGCCGCTCCGCTCTACGATGCTTCCTATAGACCAGATTTTTTTACCCTCGCACGCAGGCTGCGGACGCGCGCCTACTCTCGACACCAGTCGCCATCTGTCGGCGCGCGCGGCCCGAGGGACTGCGGGTCGCGCCGGCGCCGCGCATAGAACGCATGTTTACGTGTTCGCTTCTGCCGTTTTGTGCTCCATCAGCTAACGTATGAGGGTGTGTGCTGTGCGTCACTACTCACATTTGCCCTCTTCCAGACAGTGCTGCGGTTATCTTGTGCGCAGTTACTCGTTAACGTGACATCCGAGGGTAGTCGACCAGGTAGTGTACGGACTGGAAACCGGCACTTCGAAGCAGATTTCTGCGCTGTCGTGTCGTTTGTTGTCGCCTTTTACGTGCGATATCATCTATGATAATATTATGCATCAGAATGTAGATCTATTGACTTGACTCAGTGGAGTAGTAACTGGATAGGCGAGCTGCAGGTTGTCCCGACGGAGCGCGTGTTTTCGATCACCAGTACGTGTTCAGCATCCTTGCGCTGAGCTTGCTCTTGTTCCCATTAAGAACATTTCATGCACAAGATTGTAAGCACGACCGCTACCGATTTCAGCTGCTTTTTCCGCACGCATGTCAGAGGTATCTGGGGGGTAAAGGTTTATCTATAGTATCTTTCTGCTGTTGGTATCTACCTTAGCTTGGTTTGGTTTATTAAGGTTTTACGTCCCAAAGCGACTCAGGCTATGAGGGACGCCGTAGTGAAGGGCTCCGGAAATTTCGACCACCTGGGGTTCTTTAACGTGCACTGACATCGCACAGTACACGGGCCTCTAGAATTTCGCCTCCTTCGAAATTCGGCCGCCGCGGCCGGGATCGAACCCGCGTCTTTTGGGCCAGAGCAGAGAGCCGTAACCACTGAGCCACCGCAGCGGTGCGGTATCTACATTATTCATAGGAAAATATGCGCGATTTCATTACATTTTACACACTTAGCCAAACGCCTACGCAACGCTCTCACACGCGGCGAGAGCTCCTGAATAAAATAACGCGACTTCGGACCTCAGAATTAGTGAAAGCTGGATTAGCTGCTCATATCTATTCAAGCTTTGATAAATTAAGCGAAAGTACGTTTTTATGCACCAGGTTGCATAAACCATGACAAAATTTTTTTTCTGTAGGCGCTGCGACTCAGTGGGCTCACAGCGGTAATTTGTTGATAAACTGGCGCGGCGACAAGAAAGCCCTGTTTGTGGAAGGGGGGGGGGGGGGGGGCTTTATGTCTGGCCGGCAGGAAGGAATAAGAGTGCATGGGAATTGGAACTGCTAGGCGCACACCTAATGCTTGATATTGAACAAAAGTTTCTTTGCGGTGGAGCACCAAGACGGAATTCGATATCAGCACGAGCGCGTGCTAAGCGCCGGCACAATTAACCTGAATGTCAAACTAAATGTCATTAAAACGCGTCAATGTTATCGCTTTGATAACGTAAATACTTCCTGCAACACAGCCACGCAGCGGAAGTATGCTCGACAATGTTTTTTTAGCGCCCGAAGCGCGGCTATATGCAGGCGCGGCCGCGGAACTGCCGCAGCCCCGCAGTCCCCAAAGAAACGCCCGCACCGCGGCGCGCCAGTCGGTGCAAAATGGCCGCGCCCAGGAGAGGCTCAAAAATCTGGTCTATAGCCACGGTGGCTCGCCTGTTGACGGAGAGCGGAGCTGGGGGAAGGGGAGGGGAGCGAAGCACGGAGTGTATGTGCGTCCGTGCGCGCGCGAGCCAGCCATCACGCACAAACAGCTCACACACAAACGAACACACGCGCGGACGGAGCTGCAGCGGAGCCTCGAAGCTCGGCCGGCCGCCGACAGCGGGTAATGAAAAGAACCGCAGCAGCTACAAACAAAAGGGGCGGCCGGTCACGAAAGATCGTGACGGCGCACGCATTACAATAACGACGTGCTGAATCCTGTTTCACGGCCGTGTCTCGCAGCGATTCATTACGTAAACCCAATAAAGTAAAGAAACGCGCCTTGATTAGGCTCGATGAGCGCTCGGCGGCCTGTCACCGGAGTGCCACATTCTGTCGCCCGACGCCGCCGTCCCCGAATGCGCGTGTGTGGGGGGGCTGCCAGCTGGGAGCGTGTGCGGGACGAGGAGGAAGGGGAGAGAGTAAACAACGCGTCGCGATTCGAGAAGAGCGATGCCTGCGCCGAGTTTTCTCATTTGCGTTGCTACACGACGTCGGCGGCGGTTTCTGCACGCGCGCACGCGTAATCCCCTACATCATGAGCCGAGACGAAGAAAACTGTTCGGAAACCAGTCGCCGCTGAGTGGCTATACAGGGGAAGGGCCTCCTAGTTAGCCTGTCCAAATAAAGGAGGCTTTCAGCGCGCTCTTTTGTCACCCGGTGGTGATTGTTGATGCAAGTCGTGGTTTTTGGCTCTTAACATTTCCATTGAGAGCACGTCAATGGGGCGCGTGATTGAAAACGTTGTCATGTACCTGGAATGGAAGGGAAAATGCCCTGACCACATGGCAGCTGTCCAGCAGAAACTCACTCTTAAGTGCCACCTAAATTTTCCGGTAGCGTGGAAAATGAGAGAGAAGTGGTATGGAATTTGACAGAGAAACAAAAGGAATGTACAGAGATATGGAGCGGGCGATTTCGCTCTTGTGTCAACCCGCGTGTAGTTTGTGCTGGGTAAAGCGATCTGTTCACGGCCTCAAGAGAAGTGGGTCAAACCCATACGTCTGTTCGGGTGTCTCCGTTCATGGACGTCTGTGAACAGGAACAGCTCCTGTTGGGGACCCTGCATTCAAAATAAGGGGCCACTCAAGAACTCAGGATATGTAATCTCAGAGAGAGGTAGCTAATAAAAGAAAGCATTCGAGTAATAAACTGAACCTTAAAGCGAAGCAGAAGTCCAGTGTGTTTCCCCAGAACCAGCTGTATTTGAATACTTCCGGCATCTATATGAGGCAATAGGAGTGCTACCACAAGTAGCTCAGAGTGAGTTACCAACCACCATCATCAGCCGGATAACATTCACTGCAATACCAAGACCTTTCCTATATGCTCACGAATGATCAATACCTTGCCTTAGCCATCGCCACCATATCATATCAAACTTCGTAATCTCATCTGTCCCCCTCATTTTCCGTTGCCTATTGCTTTGTCTTCATTCCCGTTGTAATTTTTTTGTGATACCTCAAAGCACATATGGTTATCTGTTCTATGCATGACATGTTCCACCCGTCATCAATATAAATCACGCATTTTTAAACCATGCTTAATCCAATACCTGTACACCAAAGAGGGGTGTACCACTGGGTAACGCAAGGGCCGTCACTGAGAGGGAGACCACAATCACCAATATCAACTTCATGTGTCCTGCAAACTGTGAAGGCTGTACTACGGGCGCACTTCTCAGCAACAATCCAAAGTACACTGATGATGCCAGACAATAAGGCCGGCTCGAATTCCCTCCCCACTATTGCTCTTCCTCAATGATCCTGAGGACGCGCTTTCTGTATCCCATGAACTGATGGGCAGGTTGGCCAGACATGATTTGTAGTGCAACAGCGCACCGGTAGGAGGCCAAAGGAAGAGAATGGACGAGACAAAGCGCTGTGGAGAAAGTGGAGGATTCGTTGGACAGGGACGTGGAAAGTTACAAAGAAATATATACAAGCAGCGCTGTATTCGCCTTTCAATTCTGCGACTCTGCACGGCGTTTTTCATCAAAGGGGTAGGGAAGGCTTCAGTTGTCGTTCTGTTGGCTCAAGTAAAGAACTACGCTTGGTGAGAGACTGACATAAGACGAAAGTGGACCCATGGAGAAATTTTCGCTCACAAATCTTTCCATTTGTGCAAAGTGATGTTGATTTTTACTATTTGTTAGAATCTCGTGTCAATACCAACTAGAAGCCCCCCTTCCGCTCGGTGGTGGAGGTGAAAATGTTTATTTGACAGTTTCGAAGTGGGGTTGATGGTGTTGGTGATGTGGTTTCGTCCTTGGTCCGGTATTCCATTAGCTTTTGCTGCTTCCTGTGCTCTCTCGAGGAGTTTCTCCTGGGCACCGAAGTTTGTGCTGGATAGAGCCGCCTCCCAGCCTCCATTCACTTGTTGAACTACTTGCGGATTTGCCGATTTGCGGATTTGCCTATTTGCGGATTTTCCTGGCAGGACCACGCTGCAGTCGCCTTCACCCCGCAGGGTAGCATCTTTCTTTATTGAAAGATGCTGGGCTTAAGGTGTGAAATCTAGACGGGTGATTAAAGATGTATGCTGCAGTCGCCCGAGGTGAACTTCCTGTTTTTTACATAGGGCTAAGCTTATGGTGTTGCAATATGTTTGCATGCACTCTGAGCAGAAAGAGTAAAAAGGGGAGTATAAGCTGTCCTCTACGGCACTCCCTTTTATAAAAGGGTGTGTGGGCTAGAGGACAGCTTATACTCCCTTGTTACTCCTATACAGGCGTATTTGTATTTAGAGTGTATGTTATTAGCATGTTTTAGTATTCTAGCTCATCGAGAGGAAAACGAGGAGCCCGAGGGGAAAATTCTAGGGCGGCACTCTGTGCACACTCACTCCCCACCGCCCCTTGATGACCAGGCACCCAAACCAGCGGTTTTGATTTCTGCTATGTGCTCGGCGTTTTCGAGGACACGCTCTGCCAGCGAGGTAATATCATTCCTTTGTCGGATTTCCGGTATGCCGTTTTCGGAACGGTGATTATGTTTTGTGAGGTGTCATGGGTCGCCGCTAAGGCGAAAGCAACCTTCTCTGCTTCGATGGAGCTACCGCTTCTGACCATGGCACCGTATACAGTAACCATGTACTAGTTTACTAGTTTGACTGTGAAGCGGCAACTCCGTTCACTGAACTCAGAGCATCCTTCCGCTCGGCTGTACTAACTCTCTGGGCTGTCAGATCGGGATTTCTCATAGTCGAATTCTAAAATAGTGCTGCGCATTTGCGCCGTCGACTTTAAAACATTTTTGACGCAATAGCAATAAGCACTCTATGTCCCAGAAAAGCCGGTGTCGTCGTTGGCGTCGTCGTTGGCGTCGTCATGCGTCGTTGTCTGTGAGCGAAAAGTCAGCGAAAATTCCCCAGAGGAACAACCTAGGGAGCAGGTGGGACGCCGAGGTCACGTGAACTTGTGACGTCATCATAACCCGCCCACCGGCATGAGGGCAAACTGCACACCGTGGCAGGTGGCAAATAATGATTAGTTCATAGAGAAAACAGCACGAGAAAACGAGACGAACGAAGAAAGACATAACACAAGCGCTGTGTTCGTCTCGTTTTCCAGCGCTGCTTTCACTATGAATCAGTACCAACTCGCCCAAATCGCAGACTTAATGATTAGTCTCGAGAGGTTGCCCGGGTAGAGGAACCTGGGTCTCACAAGACCCGCCAGTGGCAGCACTGGCCATCGCAAGGCAGTGGTGCATCGCTTAACCGCTGCAACACTGAGCCAGGAGTGGCATGAGGGCTCTCAGAGTTCTGTGAATGTAAAGTAGACAATGACGAATTGCGCATACAAAGGGACTAGCCCATTAACGCTATCGGACCATTCCCTTAAAGCGGTGATTAAGTGCCGCCTCTTGGTGGCTCAGTGGTTACTGCGCTCGGCTGCTGACCCGAAATACGCGGGTTCGATCCCGGCCGCGGCAGCCTAACTTGGATGGAGGCGAAATTCTAGAGGCCCGTGTACTGTGCGATGTCAGTGCGCGTTAAAGAACTCCAGGTGGTCGAAATTTCCGGAGCCCTTCACTACGGCGTCCCTCATAGCCTGAGTTGCTTTGGGACGTTAAACCCCAATAAACCAAACCATCTAGTTCTTGTAGCTCTACTGCACAAAAAGCGACCACAGTCGGCTTTATAAAGGATTTCTGCATTATCCTGATATATTTTTTGCTGTATAGAAGCAATGAATTACGCGAAGTTTGACTGGACTGCAAATTGCATACACTCCATGTCATTGTAGTCGGAAAGAACACAACAGCCACAGAAACCAAGGGGCACAGGGGATTTTTTTTTTAAATTTGTTTATTTGTTTGATGGTGTTGATCAATTTAGAATATTACTGAATATGTTGTCGCTTAAAGCTAATTGATTAGAAAAGCAGAAGAAAAACAACCACATGCCGCCGGTGGGATCCGAACCCACGACCTCCGAATTACGCGTCCGGTGCTCTACCTCTGAGCTACGGCGACGGCTGTCAAATCTTCTGTTTTCGGGGGTATTTATGTTTACCAGTAACCTAACCTTGAGAGTGTTCATCAGCGCCACCCACGTTCATAAGCGGCGGACGTAGAACGTCCTGAGTTACCGCAGGTGTGACGTAGAACGTCATCGAACGGAGAGGGTGGAAGCTGCGTGAGAACCCTATGATGCTTCCTATGGCATCAAGGCTGCCAGAACCGAAAGGTTTTTGAATAACACGGGCAACTGCGTAACATATACTACACTGAATAAATGCTTGGGGACATCTTGGAAAGCGTGCCAAATGTTAAAAAAAAATTATTATCATACACTGGTCCGTATCAACTGCCACTTCCGTTCATTAAAGCCTCCCATATAGATGTAATTTCTCATCATTTCAGTTCGTCATTTCAGTTCACTGTATGTTAAACTCTTCATCTGTGATCCTTTCTTTATTAGTTGTCACATTATGAAGTAAAATTCCAGGGCATTACTTGTGGCGAACAGTCCTTTTTATTCAGGTTAAATGAAGTCGGAGCAAGCTAAATTATGGCTTTCATTTCATAACCACTCTCTCTCTTATCTTTCTTCAAATGCCGGCACTGAGCGCAAATTTTCGCGTCATGAATAGACGGAAAGAAGGGGGCAACTCTTTGGAAGAATAATGGCTTCATGTATGTTTCCTTCCAAGAGAAACTATTACTGAAAAAATGGTAGAGAACAACCAAATGGTAAAGAAGGCCAAAGGGTTCCTAATATACGGCGAAAACTTGCTAAGCGGCTGCCTGTCAGAACGACCGGCCGGTCGTGTAAATTACGCGTACGGAGTTGGTGTAGGTTGCTTAAAAACTCCCTACGCCTCCTTTTAAGGGGCATCACGCATGAATTTTTCAAAGTGTGCTCAACAACTGTGAGTGCATCAATACCCCGCCCGCACTTTCTACTCAAAGCACACCACATGGTTACTATTTAAGTGCGGTTGTAAAACGCAGGAAAGAAAAGTTATTGCGATTACTTTTCACTGTCACCCTGTTCGCTTCACTCCACCGAAGGAGTCAGCTGACGGTTAAGTTACCAATCTGGCCTTGTCCCCATTCGTACTAGTGAGGGAGAATTTATGTGCGAATGCCAGGGAGACCTTTCTCACTCTCTTCTATTTTTCTTGCTTAGGACGTCGTGAAATACCTAAAGATTCAGTTCGTAGTTGGCTGCCAATAAAAAAATATATATATATATGTCTTGTTCCACAACTCAGCGCCAATTTTAATTTTGCTTCCTCAGGGGAAAAAAATGCAGTTAACTGAGAGAGCGAAAAACTTGTTCAGCTCGGAAGTTAAGCGTGAGACTTACGACTTCTTGTCGGACACATTTTCACCGCATTCCTTCTTACGTCCTCCGAAGTAAAATATAACAAAGAAATCTCCTTAATAGTGGCTGGGACAAGGGCAAATAGCTCGCTCTTTCTTCGCTAGGAATCTCCCTTTCTCGTGGAGAGGACTATCGAATAGGCTTTCTTCTAGTTTATGCTCGTCATTTATCTCATCCAGTAAGTATGGATAAAAAATGATCGAGCAAAATAAACAACAAAGAGAAAGAAAGAAAACTGAAAGAGAGAGAGAGAGTGTGAATAGCTTTATTTCTCTCAATAAAGCTGTACTGAGGCGCTGCGCACATATGTTATGAGGTGCATTGTGGCTGCAGTGTGGCCGCGGTCTCGTAGTATAGCGTAAGCACAGGCTGCAGCGTATGCGTGATCTTATTAGGACCGAGATTGAGCGGCCAAGCGTCTATCCCGACACGTCCTGTGAGCGGCGATGACAAAACACCCAAACCAAAATGAGAACAATAGGTCAGACAGGAACCGAGAAAGGGAGCAGCGAGAGAGAGACGTGCACAGAGGAAGGAAAAGAGAGGGAAAGGGAGGAGGAGGAGCAAGCGCCCATTCGTCGCCGTTAAGCGCGGCAGGTGCCTTGTGGCGACACAGCCCCTCGGCTGCATGGCCGCTAACGAACCATTTACAAGAACACACGGCGAACAATAGCGGGTAACAAAGAGAGCGTCAGGCAGCGCGTACAACCGCAGGAATGGAAGCCTGTACACGGAAATGGACTGCGACGCGGCCGCGAAACGAGTAAGCGTCGTTCCCCATAAATAGCCGCCGTTGCGTCGGCCTTTTGTGCTCGAATGCGTGCGATTCGACGGGGTGCTCTCATAAAGAAAGTCATTTGCACGTCACTGGCTCGCCAAGCACGCGGCGACGGCAGCAGCAGAAAGCGGCAGTGGGGCGCCGAGGGGGCGCTGCCGTCGCTCGGCGCAGCAGCAGTAGCAGCAGTCCGGATCGCTGCGTCTTCCGTATGGCGACGCGGGCGACGCCGATGGGCGGCGCTCGGGTAATTAGGACGAGACGACGGCGACGGGCGGTACAATTTATTCGCGGCACAGGCATAAAGCACAGCGTTTTCGCGCGACACCGTTCTTCTTCCTGTTTCTTTACCTCGCTGCGCCTCTTGGATCAAACTTTAGCAGCACTACCCTTCTAAATGTGCGCGTGCAAGTCCTAAAGCGTTATCTTGTTTTCGCGGAAGGAAAGAATAAAATATAAT